>NW_028274813.1:52357500-52509015 GCF_037043125.1 Eumetopias jubatus
CTTAAGATTATTATTATAATTTAAAATAACTATTTAGACTTTGTAATGATCCCAATAATCCAATCAAGATTTTTAAAAATTCTGAAGACGAAAAAAATTCACCTTCAGTCAATGCTAAGGAAAATGTTTTACATAATATCACTGCATGCTCAATTCAGAGAAGAGAACTAAAACAAACAAAAACAAAACAAAACAAAAAAAAACAACAAAATCCATTGTTCTGAATTTAAGGAAAAACATCTCCTGCTAGATAACCATAAAAATAGCATAAACAGCGCTGTTACAAGTAAAAGCTCCCCCCAAAATAGTCATGATTTTTTGCCATTTCATAGAAAATATTGCCTACATATTAACGCCTTAGACCATGGACAACAGAAGTAATTTATTCCCAAATCAACACCTGCACGTCTATCCCCCAGAATAAAAAACAATTGCTAAAACCGTAAGAATGAAAACAAACATTAATTTGCAAAAAGCAGTTTATTATATTCACAGCTGGAAAGCTAATAAACTTTGGAATGATGTTTTCCACTCCAGTCCAACTCAAGTGATAGTGTCTACATCTTCATTTAACAGAAAATAAATCTCAAAGAAAGAGATTAATTTCTAAATCCCTGCCTTTCATCATCAAGGGCAAATTAGGTAACTGCTTGCTTCTTGTTTCACCATTTCAATAATTCATAAGATTCTCCTGGAAAGGTTGCATCACTTAAATCTCTGAGAGTAAAGTGTCTTTACAGTTGAATACACGTGGGGTGGTTTAAATAACTTATTTAGACATTTCATGAAGTAAGTTATAGCCAATCCAAACGGGTTGAAACATCATTCCACTACCAAATTCATTCCTCGCCAAAACTGAGAAAAAAATAGGGACTTTTCCTCTGAGGTCTTTTCATGCCTTTGTTTTCCCCCTTCACTCACCTCTCTACTTCCCTTCATTCCAATTGCCGGGTGCCCTGTGCCATCCTCTGGATGTCAGTGACCATATTCCACAGTTAACTACTATTTCCTCCATTCTTTTAAGGGCTCATATTATTTAAAAAGAAGCTGTTTCAATTGATTCCTACTAAAATGTGATTGACTAATTAATTTGGTCTGTGTTTACTCTCCCACAGGTATTTGCCTTTTAAGAACATATGAAAAAAAAAGAGAAAAAGAACAGATGGTTGTTAATATTAAGTAATCAGTCTTTTATTATGATGATTCAGGAAGTGTAACAAATCAAAATAAAGAATTTCAAGCAGTTTGTGTGGGGCAGAAAATATTGGATTGGAAGACTTCTTAGGCAACCCCTCATTCCAACAGGGTCTTGTTTGAGGTTAATAAATAAGTAGATCTAATCACCCCCTCTATTTCTTTGGTACCTTATAAATATCTCTACTCACCAGTTGTAAAGTACTTCATCTATTCATTCAAAATGAAATGTATGTCAAATGGATATTCTGTTCTAGGCATTATCTTGGGCCTAAAGGTACTGTGGTGAAAAAAGAACAGTGGATCTGCTCTCATGGAGGTTCTGGTGGTGAAAGCCATACAGTATAAAAGTAAAGAAATAAGTAAAGAAGATAATTTCGTATTATAAATGTTCATGAGGAAATAAACAAGGTGCTGAGATAGTATATGCCAGGGGATGCTCCTTAAAAAAAGAGTTGTCAGAGAACTTCTCTCTAAAGAGCTGACTTTGACCGGAGATTTAAAGGATGAGTATGACCCAGCCAGGCAAACAGCTGGGGAAAGGACTTTTCAAGCAGAGTGAATGGCACTTGAAAATGCTCTACCACAGGAAGATACTTGGCATACACCAGAAACACAAGGGAGGCCAGAGTGTTGGAGCTTCGCAAAAGGCTGAATGGTGTCTCATGATGTTGGAGATAGGCAAGAGACTGGATTTTCTTCTCTGTGCCAGTGGAAAGTCATGGAAAGAAATAACAGTATATGGGAGAGGCCTGATCTGACTTACAGTATAAAAGATCACTTCAAGAAAGTATCATCCAGATCTCATCACTTACTATAGACTGAATGTTTGTGTCCTCCAAAATTAATATGTTGAAATCTAATCCCCAATGTGATAGTATGTGGAGATGGGTTCTTGGGAGGTGATTAAATCATGAAGGCAGAACCCTCATGAATGGGATTGTACCCTTATAAATAAGACCACAGAAAGATCCCTCACCCTTCTTACCATGGGAGGACACAGAGAGAAGATGGCTGTCCATGGATCAGAAAGCAGGTCTTCCCTCACCAGTTACCAGCAGTGGTGCCTTGATCTTGGACACCCCAGCCTCCAGAACTGTTAGAACTGTTAGAAATAAATTTCTGTTGTTTATAAGCTACCCAGTCTATGTCATTCACTGTAGCAGTGCAAATGAACTAAGACACCTACTTCTCACCATCTCCACTGCTAAAACAGCATACGCCCCCTTATCTCTCTCCTATGCTACTGTAACTGCCTTCCAACACTTCATTCTTTCCTCCACTCTCAGCACCTACAGTCTATACTTCATACAAAGTAAAAAATGATCTTTTAAAGGCAAAATTCAGATCATATCACTACCTTCCTTAGAACTCCTAAAGGGAATCCATTACATATAGAATAAATTTCAGTCTCCTTATCATGGTCTCTGAGACCCTAATAACCTGATCTCTACCCACCTCTCTGACCTGATCTCCTCCTGGCTTCTTTCTCCCAGGGAACACTCAAAACTCTTTCCTGTCTCAAAGCTTTATCATTAGCGGCTCCCCACCATCACCCCTTGCCTAGAATGCTCTTCTAATTCTTTACTTAGCTACTTTCTTCTCATCATTCAATTCTCAACTCAGATATCACTTTCACAAACAGTCCTTTCTTGATCACCTCACTAAATTTCATTCCTCTCAATCTCAGCTGTTGTTTGGTCTTAAGACACTTTTACACTCTTAATAATTATTGAGAGTCCCAAAAAGCTTTTGTTTATGTGGATTATATCTATTAATATGCATTAATTTAGAGTTTACAACTGAGCTATTTTAATTACATGTTTATTGGTTTGTTTTACAATAATAATTACCCATACAGATCCAAAGTAATTACATATTTTTTATGAAAACAAAAAAAATGGATGAGAGCAGTGACAATGTTTTACATTTTTGAAAACCTCTTTAATGTCTGGCTTTATAAAATAAACTGAATTCTCTGATTTGTTTCTATAGTCAATCTAATATAAAATGGTCTTTTAAAGCACATCAGTAAAATCCAGCCTCACACAGATATGAAGCTGGAAAAGGAGAGAAACTTCTAATAGTTTTTCAGATAATTGTATTCTTTGATACTACACCAAACTCAACAAATGAAAGCTTCTTAAAGGTTAATTGCAATATAGAATCTGAAATCATATCAATAAACTTTTATGTTCCATTAAAATCCATTGATCTATCTTGCACTTTGAATTTGATATTGTAACATCCTGGTCATTTAGAAAATATTGGTTCATTGCCTGATTTCAAATTAGACTACAGAGCTATGGTAATCAAAACAGTATGGTATTGGCATAAAAATAAACATATAGATCAATGGAATAGAGAGTCCAGAAGTAAACTGGTGCACATGTGGTCAATTATTTACAATAAAGCAGTTGAGAATATACAATGGCGAAAGGACAGTCTCTTCAAAAAATGATGCTGGAATAATAAATTTGGACTTAATTCTGGGAAAAAAAAAAAAGTCCTGGACAGCCACATACAAAACAATGAAACTGAACCACTATTTTTCACTATACACAAAAACTAACTCAAAATATATTAAAGATTTGAACACAAGACTTGAAACCATAAAACCCCAGAAGAAAACATAGGTGGTAATCTCATTCACATCAGTCTTAGTGATGATTTTTTGGATTTGACACCAAAAGCAAAGGCAACAAAAGCAAAAATAAGCAAGTGGGACTACATCAAATGAAAAAGCTTCTGCACAGCAAAGGAAACAACAAAATGAAAAGGCAATCTACCAAATGGACGAAAATATTTGTAAACTATCTGATAAATGGTTAATATTCAAAATATATAAGGAACTCCTACAACTTAATAGCAAAAAATATCCAAACAATATGATTTTAAAATGGGCAGAGTATCTGAATAGACATTTGTCTTTCAAAGAAATAAAAATGGCCAACAGGTATATGAAAAGGTGTTCAATATCACTAATCATCCAGGGATGTGTAAATGAAAATCACACCTCATACCTGTTAGAATAGGTATTATCAAAAAGACAAAAAATAAGAAATGTCAGTAAGATGTGGAAAAAAGGGAACCCTAGCACACTGTTGGTGGGAATATGAACTGATGCAGCTACTATGGAAAACAATATGGAACTTCCTCAAAAAATTAAAAATAGGACTACCATATGATCCAGCAATTCTACTGCGGGGTATTTATCCAAAGTAAATGATATCACTATCTCAAAAAAGATATCTGCACTCCCATGTTTATTGTAACATTATTTATAACAGTGAAGACATGGAAACAACCTAAATGTCCATTGATAGATGAACGGATAAAGAAGTTGTAGTATACATGTGTACACACACACACACACACACACACACACACGACTATCACCCATGAAAAAGAATGAAATCTTGCCATTTGCAACAACATATGTGGACCTAGAAGGTATTTCGCTAAATAAATAAGTCAGTTAAATACCATATTTCACTTATATATGGAATCTAAAGAACAAAACGAATGAACAAACCAGAAACAGACTCACAGATACAGGAAACAAACTATTGGTTACCAGAGAGGAGAGGGCTGCGAGGCAGGTGAAATAGATGAAGGGAATTAAGAGGTACAAACTTCCAGTTATAAAATAAATACATAAAGGGGTTGTACAGCATAGGGAATATAGTCAATAATATTTTATAACCTCGTATGGTGACAGATGGTAACTAGACCTGTGGGGATCATTTTGTAATGTTAAAAATATTAAATCACTATGATGTACACCTGAAATTAATAGGATACTATATATCAATTTTACTTCAATTTTTTAAAAAAGAAATAACTATAATGCACACAATTTTTAAATATTGTTTTAGTGAAATTATTAAAGAAAAAGATAAAGAAAAATAAAATAAAATATAAACTTTTTTTTTAAAAGCAATGAAAAAAGCAATACAATGAGTGCTTACATGTAGAAACCAAGAATAAATGAGTCCTTTATATTGGGATAAAATTTCCAGCAACTACTGTATACATTGATTCAAAAAGTGTTATAAATTAAACAACACTGGTTTTCAAAAAGGAAGATCATGTGTGCAAGAAAGCTATGATCAATGACTCAAAACAGATCTCTAGAAACAACAATGACACTGATACATCAAAGTTGCATGAAGAGTTTGAATGAAATAGGGACACCTGGGTGGCTCAGTCAGTTAAGCATCTGCCTTCAGCTCAGCCCAGGGTCCTGAGATCAAGTCCTGCATCGGTCCCTTGCTTAGCGGGGAGCCTGCTTCTCCCTCTGCCTGCCGCTCCCTCTGATTGTGCTCTCTCTCTCTCTGACAAATAAATAAATTAAATCTTTAAAAAAAGAGTTTGAATGAAATAATTTTTTAAAAATTAGGAAAAGGAATATTTTTAAATAAGTTATTTCAAATTTGTATATAACTAAATCAGTATATGTATATTTTAAATAGATATTAGAATATTTCATCTGTAGCCCTAAAAGTTTATATACTCATATTTTTACTTGAGGTTGCCTCTATCTGTGCACACACAGTAAGGCTTTATCAGCGAACTTCTGCGATCCATCAACGTAATCTAATTATACACAACCCATGAAAGGGCATAGTTGAAATAAATCAGGGTAAATATATGTTATGGAATACCATGTAGCCATTGGAAACTATGGAGAAATTCATATTTATTGACACAAACAAGCCATATATTAATGAGTGGAAAAACCATGTATGATAGGGTCTCATATATGAAAATATGTTATATATTACATAAATATATAGATATCTGTGAGGATCCACACATGTTAACAGTAGTTATTCTCTTTGTGATATGCTATCAGGTGATTTTTACATTTCTTGCTATAGTTTATATATACTTTTTTTTTCAAGAATCCTGTGTCATTTACAAAACTGATAAAAGTTTTTTTAAAAGAAAATTACTTACCTTTCAGATATCATACTGATTCTTACATAACTGTAATTTCTCAAATGACAGTAGAGCATGAAATCATGGTAAATATCCTTGACTTTAATTTCAGTGGCCTTTATATTTGTTTGTAACATCAAAGGGAAAAAAAGAAAAAGAAAACCTCCTAAGTCTTAACCATCCACTGAAGAATCTATATATGTATGAGATTTTGGCCCAGTGCAGCTCCATGTGAATCTGCTGCTTTACTTCAAACTACTGTTAATATACCTATAATTTTGTGCCCACTCTCTGATTTACTTTGCAAATACCAGTTGAGTACGTACTATATAGTAAATGTCATGGCAATTTCAACCATGCTTATACCACAATCACTGCTATCTAAGATGCCATATTCTCAAATAACCACTATCCAAGGCAGTATGGGAAAATGTTCTGTAAGGGACATTTACATGCTATCAAAGTTCCAAATTGAAGATCACTTCTAACCCTACCGAGCAACGGTATTTAAAGGAAGTCCTAGTGCTTAAGCCAGACTGGGATGGATCAAAATTCCAGGATGGATGGACAGAGAAAAGACTTCCCAGGAAAGGAATGAAACCCAATGCACATAATAAGATGTATAAGAAACATATACTCACTTTCTACAATAAATTCTAATGCTAAGCCCTTACGCTATGGACCAGTAGAAAAATTACTCTTACCCTTTTCCAAGTTATATGTAGTGCCAAGGCACTGGGGATCGTGGGTGTGATGGTTACACAGAGTGGTCCAATCCACACAACTGAACTGCACCGGAAGCATCCATTATCTCTGTCATAACCCCTTTGGTTTTTATGGCTATCCATCATTTCCATTCTGCAACTGTGGGACAGGATCTGATATGATGCCAGAAAATTTCCATCTGCCTAAAAGTGGAAAGGCAGCCACCTCCTCTAGAGTTTTGCCGCTGCCCTAATGGTACTGGCAGCCAGCAGGTTTCCAGTTCCTCTGTCCCCTTCCTCCCTTCCTACCCTGAGGAAAGTTATTTCTCTTCTGGGGTGAGTTATAGATGTGCTCTCTTCCCAGCTTCTGGTCAAGGAATTGTTCTGTTTCCATAAATCCTCTTTCCAAGAAGATTTAGAATTTTGAAACACTAAGTTCAGAGACTTTCACAACACATGTCTATTTCTTGTCCTGCTACAGTATCCGTCCCCTTAGGCAATGGACACAAAATTGACTGCTTGCTTGAATATACAGAAGAGAAAGGGAAGAATACAGTGAGAAAAAACACGGAAGAATATTTAGAATATTATGAGAGCCATAATATTTTAAAAGGCTTTTGGTCAAGTCCTTGTACCTCAAGTAAAAGTGAAGCTCAGCTATATATCAAAAAACTTTCCCTGAGGGATTAACCTGAGAAATTCTCTTCCTTTTCTGTGGAGATATACAGGCAGGGAAAGGACTTCCACAATATTCATCTATCTGAAAGCACAAAAAAGTAACTTGCTCACACAACAGTCTTAACTTCAAATTATGTTGTTATTTTTACAGTTACGGGAGAAGTGAGCTCAATAAATCATTAAGTCACATTCAGTAGGAAGACTCAATAAAAGTCATTTGCTCTAAGAACATTGGCTATATCAATATTAAATCATTTACTTGTGGTATAGCCATAGCCAGGAGGTCCTAGAACTAGGTTCTCCTACTGTGGCCTCTAAGCAAATTCAGGGATAGGAAAGAGACCACCCATGTTAAAAACAACAACAACAACAACAAAAAAAAACAAAACAAAAAAAAAAACGCTTTATGTAGAAAATGCACCATTAGTGCCACCTACTGGTAGCAGTGAATAAAATCCTGAGGTTTGGGTCCTCTGTTGACAAAATTTGAGCACTGAGGGAACACCAGGGCAGAGCGCCACATATATCTCCTCATGTTTCAACCAGGAAAACAAAGAGCTGTCTTCAAGAATATGCAGCAGCTTGATAGCCTGGAAATAGCACCATGTCTGATTTTTATCGTGTTCAAGTCTTAGGACCTACCTTGCATAAGTTTCCTCCGATTTCTTTTCATTTTTTGTACAATTTATATTCTTCAATTTAATTTCATTCCTGGAATTACTAAAATTGCTCTGTATCTTCTTCAGTGTCCAAACTTATCACTCAGAATCTCCTCACTAACACTGACAATATCACAAATAAAGAAGGTAGCAGGCTGGATACACGTTCATAGGACAAGACCCCCAGGCAAGTTTCCATTTGAGGCCTCCGATGGGCTCCCTCCCCTTGTCACAAGAATTTGGGGGAACTACAGTCAATAATTATAGAATTTCATTGCTGGAAGAACACCTATCACTTTACTGATGAGGAAACTGAAATCCAAAGAAGTTTTAATGTTTTCAGTTTGACAGACCTAACCAGTGACATATTTGAAACTAGACCCCAAGCTTTTAAATTTCTGGTCCAATACTCTTTCCATGTAATGCCACACTATCAAACTTCCCTCTGGAATATTTTCAGCATAAAAAGCAGACTGGCCAAGTGGAGGGAGAACAAGGTTCAAAGAAAATTGCTGCGAGTATTGGCGCAGGTCCTAAACTTAAGTTTGCAGAATGGGGTAACATTTAATTTGTAATCAACAAAGCTTGCCTCCTAATGAAGTTTTTGTCATTAGGCAATGTTTCACACTGCTTTTCAGCCCGGCAGTTATTGAACTGTGTACCACAGAATCATATTTGCTGTTGTTTTGTTAGTTTTATATACTGCTCAGCACCCAAGCATATTCCCACACATATCCCCCTTCCTATCCTGTTCCCAATACACCCTGGATTAGTGTATTCTATTATTTTCTTGTCATGAGTTTATGATTATTATCTTAGGTGTATTTTTCATACTAAGTTATACTTCTTGCTACAGGGAAAAAAAATTCTTCAAACGTAATTATTGATTTGCATCTTACAGAGGAAATAATTACAAATTCTCTCCCAAATGGAGAAAGCACCAAAAGATGAACAAAATTTTGCTAATATCCTTATATTATACACACAAAGCCTAGGCAAAACCTTAGCAGTTTGTTAATATTTATTTTCTGTTATGTATTGTTCATCCTCATCTGAAAGGATAATCCTCACACTAAGGGAAATAATATTCTTCCATATTTTTAAACCAACCTTCCACAAATATGGGTGCCTTTATAATGAATGAAAACAATGTTGATTTGTAGTTTGTTTTAATTAAAAATAATATTTAAAATCCAGTGGCCCTTTTGCTATTTCTTTCAAATCTTTTCTTTTTCAGTTTCTGATTGCTATTTTTCTAAGCTAGCTATACTTAGCTTTACCATTTTCACCTCAGGTAAAGTTCATTCAAACGTCTCTGCTTTACTTTTTTGTATCTAGTTACACATTCAGAAGAACAGACATAGTTCAAGAAAAAAATATTGAGTCCAATATTCCAATCATTTAAACCTTCTGGAAAATAAATGCTTTCCTATGCTCTCTGTAACAATGAGTGCATGGCCTTTCACACCAGGGTGAAGGGTGAAATTTTACAAGTCACGGTCTTGACAACCCTGAAGCTAATGAGGGCAAGCATCTGTGCTGATGTAAGCTAGTCAGCATGGTACTTTGCTATAGGAAGTAGCCAAGGGTCATTATTAAGTCTCAAATATTATAGCTGGAGACTTCATAGCCTCACCCCAAGCCATTTTTATTTCTTTGCCTAAATACATTTTGCTAGAATCCCCTCTGCTGTGAAGAGAAATTGTTGATTGGCCAGATGGGACTTAAGCCTTCCTTCACTGGTCTAGTAAATAGGGTTCCCAGGTTATTTGCCACTCACCCCTTCAAGTGTTTTGGGGCATAATTTCTTTCACCCAAGGACCCTCAGCATCACCTTTCTATAGCTCGCACCAAGAAATGAAGGTGATGATAAGCTGAGCCATTAATTTGGAACTCTATTAATTGAGGTCACATTCAAGAATGAGAAAATATTTGGCTAAGAAAAATAAACCAGCTTTCTACATACCCTGTTCTTTGCAGTGCAAACTATCTGTTCCCAGATTAAGCTGAATAAATGCCATTTTCACGAAGATCATATAGAGCATAAATAGCTTTAAAACCATTTCGTGGCCTTCTTTGCCTCACCAGCCCCCTGCTCCCCACTGCCACCAATATCACATAAAATTCTGAAAGACTGCAGTTTAGGGCCTTATGAAAAAACACTTCAGATGATAACATTTACTAAATTGCAACTCCTGTCCAGTTTCCACATAGACAAAAATAGCTGCCAGGAGGACCACAAATTTAGAACTCAATAGTTAGGAATTTCTTAGAAACAGAGATGGATCATGAAAGAAATTGAAAACATTTGATCTCTGTCTCCATGGCAAACTGAGTGGTTTCTGAATCAGTGGTAGAGGAGGAAGAAGCTGGGCATGAAATTTCCTGTGCACTTGATTCACCCATGGAGTCAAAACGTGGAGTACAACAGATTACAAGAGGCAAGAGAAAGGGCACATATTGTTCCAAACTAAGAATGCTACCTCTGGTTTCTGGTAATAAGAGAATTGCAAGATAATTTTTTGGCACAGTACCCGAACCCAGTTTGAATGCAAAGTAAAAAATGTTCAAAAGAAAGATGCTTTAGGCTATATCCAGGAAACTCTTCACGGGTAGCATATGTTTCTAGTTAATGTAATCTATCCAAACAGGAGAGCCCTGTTGCATCAGACAAATGTCTGTTCTGATGGCCCAGGTACTGAGCTAGCAGAGAACGTCTTTGCTGAAAATAGAAAGAGAAAGCTTGATGTCTGCTCAGAAAAGATATTCCCCCGTGGAGAGAAAGGAAAACAACATGAGAAGGAAAATGTCATTACTGAGCCAGTTACCTCTGACTCGCTATAGCTGCAAATAGTCCTTTTCTTCTTTGCCTTTCTTTGTTTCTTGCTTCCCATTTCTGCACTCTGCCATGTCTTTGAACTTTTGATGAATGTTCATGTCTCTGTAGTGTTTGTACTATGATTAAGAACAGAGTGAATTACTTAATTATAGCCTCTTCTGATAAAGGAAACATTTGGGTAAGCAAGTCATACATGTCAATGAGGGACATTTTATCTTAACGGCAAAGGAAATAAAATTGTAGGTCTAGACCCACACGGAGAATCCAATTGCCTTATCGCAACTGAAGCATCTCCATTCCTTAAATGTAATTGGGAGACACAGCCAAGTCACAATTCCTCTAACCTAGAGGCTCACCTGTTTGTCAGCTCATCAGTTGTAGTTATAGATCAAATCTTTACCCAGCTGGGCTTTGTACTAGGTCTAGGATAAAATAGAGGAGAAGGCTGACATGAGCCTTACACTCCGAACCTAAGAGTCTAGGGAATGCACTTTCTGCAGCTACTACAAAAGCCTTCCCTTCATTGGCCTCTATTAAAACACAAGCCACTCAAGCAGCACCTGACTGAGAAGATGAGTAACAGCTGAGATCCAGCTTGCACTCCACTCTCCAAAACTCTGTCTCACCCAGAGGGGAAACCCTTTGAAAAGCCATAAAAAGGTAGCACCAGGGAGCTACAGCCCTGAACTAAAGCACAGTTTCCCCTTCCATAGGAGTTACTGCACCTGTCCTTGCCCTGGAGTTTCTCAGTATTGCTGAAGCCACACTCAGCCATGGTCCGCAGGCGAGGGTTGACGTGAATTAATGTAGACAGGAGTATTCAACTTACAAAAGACTGCAAAAATCTACACACGACTGGGACAACAATAGTGCAGCTAGTCTCAGATTTCTTAGAGGTTTTGACTTAAGCCACTGTTTCCTAGGTGTCATTTCATTTTAAAGTCTCAGTCCAGTTTTTCTCTCTGAGCTAGTAAGTACTCTGAAGTCTAGAGTTCTTTGTCCAGGGTCTATCTGCTTTATTATGCATTGTTCCTTCCTAATGAGGGCAGGAGCCTTTCTCCAACTGATTCACTACATCCCTAGACTTATAATTAGTCAATATGCAAAAAAGCAAAACAAAAAATGGGCTAAGAAGGAAGCCAAGTTTGAGTGAATGATTTGCACATAAAGACATGGAATTTCTTTCATACAGCTGATCTGCTACCAGCCAGTTCTGCAGATTATAGGGGATGGAAATAGCACATTTTTGTTGCTTGTCTGCTGCCTCTGTTGCAAAGATAAACCCTTAATTGGCAAGCTTCTAACATTTAATGTCATTTTATGTTATGGTCTGATAGAAATAATCTGTCCAGGCTTTGTGACAAAGTTGTTTTATAAATCCTTATCAGTAATGGAGGGAAAGACCTGATAATGCGTATGTTCTTATTTTGGTATTAAAAATTTTACATTAGCTTTCGTCAAAACAAATTCTGATCATGTCACTTGAAAATGTAATTCTTAGCATTCTTTTGATTACAAAAGGCTAGAGGTAAGAGCTTCTAAAAGTTAGTGTTACACATAACTCTCTAGTAGGTTACTTATAACATGGTTCTTCCATGAATTATCCAAAATCTGTTTGGCCCATAAAGGTATTCCATCCAAAACTCTGGAGTATTTTGTATTTTAACCCAGGTCTTCAGGCACTAGAAATAGTGCCTGAATCCAGTTTTCATCTATGATTACACACCAGTTTTGTAGGGACAAGCAAGCAGCAGTCAACATTTGGGTTAAAGTGTTCCTAATAACCATTAATCTTTCTGATTATTTTGTCAAATAACTACTGTCATTTTTTAAAGATTTTATGTATTTATTTGAGAGAGAGAGAGAAAGAGAGAGTGTGCAGTAGGGGGAGGGGCAGAGGGAAAGGGAAAAGCAGACTCCCTGCTGAGCGTGTTGTGTGTTGGGGGGCGCTTAATCCCAGGACCCCTTGATCCCAGGACCCCAAGATCATGACCTGAGCTGAAGTCAGATGCTTAACTGAGCTACCCAGGCGCCCCACTATTGTCATTTTTTAAACACAACTTTGCCTCACTGCCACAACAGACTTTAAATGATAGCATATAGAATTTTTCTTTTAAGAAGCAAATCAAAAAACCTTAGTCTTTAATACAAGGGAGAGAGTTCTAAGAAGGATATTACCTACTAGCATAGGTCATACCTCAATGTTATTATTATTACCTGGAAGAGCCCCCACAAGGATGAGACTCCTCCCCCATAAAGCCATTAAAAACTCTTCTCATGACTCTTCTTCAGCACCTGCCCAAGTTTCAAGCAGTCACAAAGTAGAGAAAAATCTGGGCCCAAACTCCTGGAATGCCTGCTTCCTCTTCCTCAGCAGACTATGGTTCTCTGGTCCTTTAAGGTTTGCCTAACACATCTTCTTCTCCCAAGCCCTTTTTCTGACCCCCAACTCCTCCAACTGGGTTAGGTGTGGCTCCACCTTAGCACTTACCACAGATTCATAAATATCTGTTTACTTGTCATTCTCCCCACTAGAATGTGAGTTCCTTGAGGCCAGTGACTGTATACATCAGTCTCTGTATTCCCAGTGCCAGCCATGCTGCCTGGAAAATAATAAATGCTCAATAAATGTTTGCTGAATATAATAACCAGGAACAGAAGGATGGAGCAGTACATTTCCTCCAGCGAAAGGTTCACTGGGAATATCCTCTCTACCCATCAACTCCCTGAAGAATTAAATACATCACTATAAAAGGTGGGCTTCCCCTCAAAGTTTCAATCATTTTCAGCAACCTCCATAGCTTAGTTGTCTCAGTTTCAAGGATGATTATACAGAAATGTGGCAAGTTCCTTTAATTCATTCAACACTTATACCTCTCACATGCCAGGTCTGTCCAGAAGAACTAAGATGATATAGAATGCTATCTACAGTTCTTCTTACGGAAGAAGCCAGCAACAGGAATAGTTACCAATTAGCCATATATCTGTGGATTTCTCAAATCCTCCAAATCATTTTCTTGTCATCTTGGTTTCTAAACTCTGAAAGTCCTGAGAAGTTTGCTTATTTGACATGTAGGCAAAATTGTCATTTCTTCTCCTTGTACGTTCATGTTAACTGAAAGAATAATGTTTCCTTCCTGCTATCTTCTTCTTTTTTTTAACATATAATGTATTATTTGTTTCAGAGGTACAAAAGAATGAAGGGGGGAATTGGAGGGGGAGACAAACCATGAGAGACTATGGACTCTGAGAAACAAACTGAGAGTTCTAGAGGGGAGGGGGTGGGGGAATGGGTTAGCCAGGTGATGAGGATTAAAGAGGGCACGTTCAGCATGGAGCACTGGGTATTATACGCAAACAATGAATCATGGAACACTACATCAAAAACTAATGATGTAATGTATGGTGATTAACATAACATAATAAAAAATAAATAAAAAGAATAATGTTTCAAAAATATTGTTTCCTGATGATTTGCTTTCATTCATCTTTATGCCCCTGAAAATTACATTCTGTTGCTTATTTAATGAAAAAGGATGCATATGTCACCTTTGACTAGGCTGCCTTTGTGTAGATTTATGAAAAATTGGCAACTCCTGAAAGTTGAATCTGGATGTGTCTGTCTTTCAAACCTGTGCAATTCTTTGATCTCCAGTTTGAATCGCTAAGTTAAGCTGCTCATGAGCTCAAACAGCAGACATCATTTCTCCACCTGCTACACAGCACCCCAGAAGTGTCAAGGGCCCAAGGAAAGTAAAAGGCAGGAAGAGAAAGAACATTTCTCTTTTTGTTTTTTAACTGAAATGCCTGGAGCAAATCAAGCCCAGGAGTCTAGAAGCTAAGGGAAAAGGCAGAATCCATCAGCATTTCCATGGGAAATGGTAGGTCAGTTGCACAGACACAGGAAGATGCTGTGTGTGAGTGAGAGAGAGAGAGAAGGGAAATAAAATCAAGTACAAAGTAATTCTAAGTCAGTATAAAATTAAAAACCTAAAGAAGTACATTAATCATTAAGACCTCTTTTTAAGGGCTCTCTCTCTCTCCCTTGCTGTGCTGTCAAATCAACATTTCTGAGAGTCTCTGCAAGTGGACCAAGAAAATATGCCCGGGAAAAGAGTGAGAAAACATTATATTCAATTTCATGTGATGTGAACACACCGCTTGACATGTGGTTGCTCTACCATGCAAAATACAAAGTGAAATCCTAGGTGTTATGTGTCCAAAATTAAAAAGAAATCAGTCTGCTGACTCCTTACCACGGTTGACAAGCTCCAGACTGAAGGTTGTGACTATTAGAACTGCAACTGTCTATTATTATCCCTTCTCTGTGTTATTATTCTATTCTTAGCTCACAGAGTTACTCTATTAGCATGAAAGTATCAG
This sequence comes from Eumetopias jubatus, assembly GCF_037043125.1. Lineage (NCBI taxonomy): Eukaryota > Metazoa > Chordata > Mammalia > Carnivora > Otariidae > Eumetopias > Eumetopias jubatus. The sequence continues at coordinate 52,372,902 of NW_028274813.1, forward strand.
TCAAACTTCTGATTGACCACAAGAGCATTGATTAATCTGGACACAAGAGGAGTTCTGTTAAAACTGCAGGATCTTCCTCCAAACGGCATAGGCACACAAAGCCAAACTTGCTACTGCAGTAACCAGCAGACACAGCTTGTTATTTTTAATTACATCCCCTCTTTAGTTAGGTCTCTCCTTTGGATTATTATTCATCAACTTCTGAACAAAAGGGGTGTGCACACAGTCCAGCAGGGACCCAAGAGCGTTCTTGATGCCTCCATGTTAGACTTACTAATCAATTCACTGTGGCTAAAATAAAAGCCAAGGTACACAGTAGGCATGAGGATCTTAATTTTAGGCAAACAGCATTACCTACACAACACAACACAGCACATCACAAATTTAAATGCACAGACGCGGAGAACTAATATCTCAAAGCCCATGTATGCTTAACAAAGAGTACAACTCAAAGTGAACTCTAAATGTTTTGACATGTTGTTGATCAGCATTTGGAGAGCTTATGTGCCTCTATCTTTTGTTTGTTTGTAAGGTTAGTGTTGCATAGGTTTAGGGAGGTGCTTTTCAACCAGGGTCACCTCTATCTCCTAGGGGATATCTAATGATGCCTGAAGACAATCTGATTATCATGACGGGGGGAAGGAGGGAAAGGTGTTATTGGCATCTGGTGAGTTGAGATCAGGGATGCTGTTAAAAATCCTACTATGCACATGACAACTCCCACAAAAAAAGAATTATCTGGCCCAAAGTGTCAATAGTGCCACCGTTGAGAAAACCATGGAAAAGAGAAATAAAAAATGTTTTTAAATTATTTTTTTAATATTTTTATTCAATTAATACATGTTCATAGTTTTACAAGTTAAATAGGACTAATAAAAATTCTCAAGAAAATTAGCAATCCTCTGCAATTTTCCCAAACATTTCATTATTTCATCAGGTTACTCCTTATTTCTAAAGAATATACTTATATCAATAGTTCTTATTTAACCAAGTTTAGATATCACTGACACTTTATTTTATTCTCTTTGAACACCTCAGTCCTTCACTTCCCTCTCTGATTTTATTTTTTTCCTGCTTTCCTTTTTTTCTAGAAGGTTTCTCTAGCTTTATTTCTAAACTTTTTATTGAATTTTAATTTCAGCTGTTGCACTTTAATGTTTATTTCTAAAGACTTCTTCTTGATCTGTTTTTTTTTCAAAAGATTTTATTTATTTATTTGACAGAGAGAGACACAGTGAGAGAGGGAACACAAGCAGAGGGAGTGGGAGAGGGAGAAGTAGGCTTCCTGCCTAGCAGAGAACCTGACACGGGGCTGAATCCCAGGACCCTGGGATCATGACCTGAGCTAAAGGCAAACAGTTAACTGAGCTACCCAGGCACCCCTTGATCTCTTTTTTTAATAGCAATGTTTTTATTTCATGAACAAAATATCTCCTTGCATTCCCCTATTGTTATAAACTATATTATCTTTTAAATTTTCTTTCACTCACTGCTTTGCTTCTGTTTTCTCAGAGATTTATTTTTTGTTCCTTTGTTATGACTCCTCTCTTTAATACAAGAACACTTATTTAAATATCCAGTGATGTTTTGCTGTCCATTTATGTCTAAAAGTGAGAAACTAAAAAACATGCATGCATGGTAAAGATCGTCCACTGGGAACTTCATGGAGCACAATCTGATGGCAATCAGCCATACTGATGGTAGTTCCAACTGCCTGTATCTATATTAGTCAGAATAGGCTATGCCTAACAAAGAACCCCAAAGTTTCCATGGCTCAACACTCTGGGACTGTGTGTCAACTGCAAATCAGGTGATCTGTAGTATAGCTGTGCTCCTCATGGTGGCTCAGCCATCTAGGCTGCTTCCAGGCTAGTTCCTTCATGCCAACACACGGCTTCCATGGTCACCATTGAAGAGTGACCCATGTCACTTCTCTTCACAGCCCACTGTCCAGAAATAGCGACCTAACTCCATCTAAATGCAAAGGGGTGGAGAGCATATGGTTATTTTGTGAGGGCCTATTCAGCTTCTCCATTGGCCTGACTCACATGTATAGATCTTAAAACTAAACAAAGCATGCAGAAATGTGGGGGGGGGGGGCGGGAGGGTTAAAGATCTTTTATTTATTTATTTGAGGGGCGGGAGGGAGGAGCAGAGGGAGAGGAACAAGCAGAATCTGCGCTGAGCACAGAGCCCGCCGGGGAGCTTGATCTCAAGACCCAGAGATCATGACCTGAGCCGAAATCAAGAGTCAGATGCTTAACCTACTGAGCCACCCAGGTGCCCCAGAAATGTGGTTTTGACTATTAGGCATGTTTAGAACATTCAACAGGAATATATCTGTCTTCACTCTTACCCAATTTGACATATTCTTTGCTTTTTATTTTTTGTATTACTTCTTTAGGGTTGGAATTCCTCAGGAGAGGAGAGAAAGGAAAAAGAAATCCTTCCTATTTCTTTTCATCTTTATTTATATCTCTATGTATGAAATTGCCTTTAGAAATTCAAATCAATACAGAGATGTGATTAATGTGACTGTGGCCATCAAATGGATTGTTAAGAAAGGGAAATGAAATTTTTAAGTTTTCAAACACATATTTTTATATTTCAATGACAACATTTATGAAATCTACTACCTTTAAGATGAAGGAGTAGTCATTTATTCCAGTTGTCTACCTTTTCTCAATCACCCTCACACTAGTGCCTATGATGATTAATTTTATGTGTCCACTTGACTAGGCCATGCGGTGCTCAGATATTTGGTTTAACATTTTTCTGAGTATATCTTTGAGGGTGTTTCTAGATGAGCTCAACATTTAAATCAAATTGCCCTCCCCAGTGTGGGTGGGCCTTATTCAATCCACAGAAGGCCTGAATAGAACAAAGAACATGGAGTATGGGAGAATTTGCTTTCTCTGCCTGACTGTCCTTAAACTGGGACATCAATCTCCTGCCTTCAAAATCAAACTTGGACTGGATTTCCTAGATGTGGCCTCCCCATGCACTTGTATAGGCTTCTTCACAGCCTGGTTGCAATAGCAAACAGTCGGTGAGAACCGGATAGAAGTATATTATATTTTATGACCTAACTTCCGAGTCATCTAGCCTCACTTCTGCCATACTCTATTCATCAAGGCAGTCACAAAAACCAACCTAGCTTCAAAGACAGAAGATACAAACTCCATCTCTTGAGAGGGGAGTGACAACTTTCTAGGAAAGAATGTGAGATGGGAGATACTGTTGCCTAAGATAGAGGAACATGGATTTGCCACTATAGTCCTGCCTACCAATTCATACAAGAAATTTACTAATGAACAGACTTTGTTACCATGTATGCTGTCTCACTATCTTCTGTTGAATGGACTATCTGAAGGCCTAGAATCAGAACTCAGCAATTCAGGGGAAATACAAAGCCAAAGCTCACAAGAATGAGCTGTAGCATGTAATATTCAAAAGGTAGCAATGTTATCCAAAATCTTTTCATTCTGGCAATGTCTAGAGGAAGAGGTAAAGGAAGAGACAAATCTGTGTGTACTCCAGATATAGATGATCTATTTCACCAAAAGAAGATCTACTTTTTCATTTCCCTCAATATCTAAAGGTCACCAGGAGAACAGAAGGAAGAACAGAATTTCACAAACAGATCCTTGAGCTGGAATTTAGTTTCCAAATTCATCCATTAAATTAATCAAAAACACGGGAGTTTCTACAACACAACTAGAAATACAACAGAAACAAGAAAATAGAAACAAGGGACTTCTACTCTAATAGGCAAGACAGCAACTCACTGTAGTAAGTGTTATGTGGATAAGCATGGGGGCTCCTCAGGACAGATATTTAGCCAGCTGCTTATAATCATTATCCATTCTGACCAAACTGTTCTCTGTTTTGATTGCTTGGTGCCCCTGCCACAGTAGGTGACAAATATCTTCAATAACACCCCTGGTGCTATTATAAGAGATGAGAGGGGCACCTACCTGAGGGTCCAGCTTGTTTATGGAACTGCAGACAATATGCTAGAGCTGTAGCCTGGAGTGCAAAATGGAGAGTGGCAATGCAGGAGACTGGAGAAAGAAACTGTAGTCAGATCATAAGGGTTCTATGCTATTTTGGGGTAAACAGGGAGCTATTGAAGGCATTTTCATTAAGAGAGTAAGTCAATCAGATTGGTCTTTTGAAAATATTATTCTGCCTGACCGTGAAAAATTGAGGTGGCAAGATGTCAGGCAGATACCAGGAGGCAATTTCCAGAACCCAGGAAAGAGAAAGCAAAGTTAACATGATGAGGATAGAGGAAATTAGACAAATTTAAGATATTAAGAAGGTGGAAGGTAAAGGATTTTGAGATTATTGGATATGAGTAAGGCAGAGAGGAAGGTAGGAGAAAGTTTTCAAATATGACCTTCAGATTTCCTATGTGGCCAGTAGTATAGCTGCTGCCAAAGACACAACCCTCACTGTTCTGTGGCTACTGGCCACTGTAAGGCAGAAAAACAGCAGTGACAGCTCAGTTCTAGCTGAAACAGCCAAGGATGACAGGACATCATCAGAATGGTACCCATTTCTGGCTCAAATGGGGAACAAAAAACAAGAAGTTTAGGCAGGTGGGCCAGATATTGCCCCCCTCCCCCAATCCTCTGCCACACGCAATACAAACACCTGAAGATTACAATTATTGTAAGAGAGTAGTGTTGGACATGCTTATATTGCACAGTGTTGTAGCAATAAAAGACCCTGAATTTTCTTTAGGGGACTTGTGTAAATGGGAGAAAAATGTGGAGAGTTTGACCCAGCTGGAAATACCAAAGTCACCAGGAAAAACAGAACCTAAGTCCTGGGCATTACTCTTTCCCCAAGGAATACCTTCTTAGCCTTTCTATGCCAATAAAAGTTACCCGGTGGAGCAAGATTTCAAGAGATCCAATAGGCTAGCATGTCCTAACCAGGAAATTAAGAATTTTATAGCCTCATTCCTTCCAGCAATTGAAATCTCCTAAAATTAAAACTCCTCAGGTAGGATTGTAGAAGTTTAATCGTAATAGAGTCTTCCAGGAAGAGCAAATAGCAGAGTATTATCTCAGGCCTTGCAGAAATATAAATATTGAGACTCCTTGCAGTAGTTGCTTACTAAAGAATTGTTTCCTCCGGGTCATTTCTCAGTTCAGAAGCCATCCGAAATGCACTTATATCCTCATAGAAGAGCATCTGATAGTCTCTCCAATTCTGCAAGTTCCCTTTAAAATTATCTGATTTGTAATTCCTATTTCTTAAGTAATTCTTAGTTATATTCCAGTCACAAATATCTTTATTTGAAGTCTCTCCAAAATGCAGGGGCACCTGGGTGGCTCAGTCGGTTAAGCATCTGTCTTCAGCTCAGGTCGTGATCTCAGGATCCTGGGATAGAACCCCGCATTGGGCTCCCTGCTGAGCTAGGAGTCTGCTTCTCTTTCTCCCTCTGCCCCTCCCCGCTGCTTGGCACTCCCTCTCCCCCCCACACCGGCTCTGTCTCAAATAAATAAAATATTAAAAAATGCCTGCTAGAATCACTCACTGAACAGTTTCTTCCAGTTTCTTAAATAATCTACAGAGATTTTGTTTAACTTCTTCCTTTAAATAGCTTTTGAGCAAGTACTATTTCAATTGATTAAAATATCCTCTTCAGAGAAAATGTGGGAGTTTTGTGTGTTCTTGATTTACTAAGATGTATCTCAACTTTGGACAATAAAGTTAAAATTTCAAAAGTAAATCACTCTATCTATGGTATTGAAATGTAAAGTTTATCTAAGAATGTGTCATCCTCACACTCACAGAACTGTAAAACAGATATCTCTGCCTGACTCAACATATTTAAGACTAAACTTACTATCCTTATTATTGCTCCCCAATGCATTTCAACTGGTTATTTCTTTCATAATCACTGTCTTGGGATTTGCAATCACCAGTTATGCAACCAACAAAGACAAGTTTAGGCATTATTGTATGTTTTGTATATTGTATATTTCCCACATTCAGTGATCACCAAATCCTATTTATTCTATTCCCAAAACACTTTTTCTTCTCCATTCCCTCAAACTTACTCATGCTCAGTTGTACAGAATTACTGGATATTACCCCCAAATCCAGGCTATTTTATATCTTCATGGCTTTTCTCAGTTTGTTTTATATCTGGAATGCCCATTCCTTCTTTTTCCTATGCCCATTTTTCAGGACTCAGATAGTGTCATCTTCTCAGTTAATCTTTTCTTAACCATCCACTGACTCCCACACCCACCAAAATTTTATCCCCTATGAAATCTCATATATACCTTTAATAAAACACCTATAATACACTGCCTACTTATGTCACTGTTTACATGGCCATATCCATACTGTTAAACCAAAAGCTCCCTCTGGAAAGAGACCATTTCCGAATTTGCTTTGTATCCCTGGGGCCTACCACAATTCCTGGCTAGGTAAATATCTGTTGAATGAATGAATGAATGAATGAATTCAGAACAACATGCAGTTTCTGTAATATATTGTTTTATGCATCAGAGAAGACATTGAGATCATGGGCTTTAGAGTCATGCAAATGTAAGATTAAGTCCTCAGTTTAACAATGTCTAAGTTGCTTGTCCCTGACAAGTTAGCCTCCCAAAATTTCAGGTTCCTCATTTATAAAATAGGGATAATACCACTACCTCTTCCAGTTCTTGTGAGGATTAAATGGGGATATATACAAAAAGAACACAGGAGTCAACTGGTATCTAACAAGGACTTAATACATATTAGTCATTAGTATTATTATCAATATTTTTGCCTATATTCTTCCCTGTGTCAGATGACTTCCCTCCCCAAGATACCCTTCCTTTATTTTTTTTTGTTTTGTTTTTGTTTTTTAAAGATTTTCATTTATTTATCAGAGAGAGAGAGAGAGAGAGAGACAGAGGCAGGCAGAGGGAGAAGCAGGCTTCCCGCAGAGCGGGGAACCCGACGCGGGGCTCGATCCCAGGACCCCGGAACCATGACCCGAGCCGAAGGCAGACGCGTTAACGACTGAGCCACCCAGGCGCCCCCCCTTCCTTTATTTTTTAACCAAGACAGCATTTTGTCGTCTTTTAAAACTCAAGTAGGATAATGTCTCCTCTGGGAGCTTTCCCTGACTACTCCTCACCCCATCCCTTGTGGTTTAGGTGGCATTCTTTTTCACCTTTCTCAAAGCACCTTATATTATCTCTCCCACAGTACATACCATACACAGCAAGTATCTGTTTGCTTGCCCATCTCTTGCACTAAACCAAGAACTTGATAAGAACAAGAACTATGTATTTTATCCCCAGAACCTAGCGATATGCATACAGATATTTTATACCTAACAAATGGCAGCCAAAAGAAGAAATACTTCCTATTAAAGTACCATGAACTCGATGGACATGCAAATATTTCTTGATAACTCAATAAGGTCAAATGGGCAATTTAATATGCCCTATAATGTTATTTGGAATAGATTAAATCAATTCCACATTGAATTAAAATGATGCCACCTAGAACAGAAAGAAATTAAGTGGTCATATAGGATATTTCATTTGGTCTATATGGTGAAATTGGGTGTAGCATCTGGCATCAAGACCCTTTATGAACAAGCTCTTGTTTATATTTGCAGCTCTACTTTACAACTAATTTCAAAAGATAATCAGAGAAAGCTAATTCAACCTGAAGTAGAATAAAGCTTGATGGTAAACTCTTTTAGTCCCAAAAGCTATTTCTTTCCAGGCTTTCTTTTTTATTATTTTAAATGTTTACTGCTTTATTCTCCATTCTGCTTAACACAAGCAAATTAAGACTATCAACACTTGTCTTAATTTCCACACATCATTACAATGAAACCTGCAGAAAATAGCAAATTTTTGGATCTTGTCTTAATTTCCACACATCATTATAATGAAACCTGCAGAAAATAGCAAATTTTGGATCATGTAATTTAAGGTTTGATTTGTATTTAATGAAGAAAAATTCATCCCTGAAAACAGCATGGAATCCTAAGATAATGGCTTAAAATATTTATTTATAATTGGGAGGGCAGACAGACTCTTAATCATGGCATGGCTTAATTATAGCAGCATAAGCAGAATTACCACTGTTGTAATATATTACTAATTTGTAAGATGAATCATCTTGTTTCAGTTTTCAAAATAGAAAGAATTCAACACATGATTGTATGACTACTTGGTTTAAATTATTTTTCATTTGGATCTTGTCTGCTGATAACTAAACATTAATTTTTATTTCTTTCTCTACACATTAATTTTAACATCTCAAACTTAAAAAGAAGAATATTAACCTATTAGCCATTTTAATTTGCATTACTCATTGGGCATCAACTTTCATTATCTATTTACTGATTTTTAAATTTGTTTCAAATAGTTCTCAACACTTATTCTTCTTCTCATTAATACATGAGTAAACTCCGGCATTAGAGTTATAACTAAGGTATGGTGAGGTATAGTGAGAAGCAGAAAAATGCCTTGGAAATTATACAAGTTAAAGGCTGAAAAAGTACTTCATAGTTAATTCTAGTTCTTCAGGATAGTATCATTTGGTGTTGTTATAACAATTCTTTGCTTTTATTTTTCAACTTAATGTTTAAAATTCATTTTTTAAATGACATAATTTTCTTTTAACTATCATTCTTTAGAAAAGAGACCATGAAAGCAACATATCACTATTTTTAATGTCACCTACTTCCAGCAATCTTTTTTTCTCTTTACTACTTTGCCATTCACTGTAGAATGTATTCTAGCAATAAACTCTAGACCTGACATATATAGCTGGAGAAAATGGCTATTTTAAATTCCCTTTTCAAAAAGAGTTTTTGCCACAAATTCAAGGCATTCTTTTTTCCTTAAAAACAAAACAAAACAAAACAAAACAAAACAGAGCTTAGAAAAGAAAAATGTGTCATTGTTACATCAGAGACCAGAAAGTCTCTACAAAACTAAATAAAGAATTGAAACAAATTTCAGGATTATCTAAATTCCAGTATGTCCAAGCAAAGTGGATTTAAGGAACTTGAATTCTCCTGAAAGTTTATTCAATCCTTCAACTCACTCTCAAATTGTAAAGGATGATATATTGGAAGAGTTCGCATAGTTAAGCCTTGAGAAATTCAACATATAATTCTGGGGTTATGAGATCATTTTCCGAAAACAGAGATGTAATCCCTCGTTCTGGTGGATTCTTCATTCCCAGTCTGTCTCACTTTAGAACCGCTCTTCAGATCAGCTCTGCAAATCGGCCGTATATACAAGCTCATCACAGATGCCTCTCAGATAAGCATTAATGAGACATTTGCCTCTGCCAGGACTTCAAGAATCCAGTCTCTGTGACTTAGCGCTGGAATAATTTACTACCATGGAGAGTCCAGAAGAATCAAAGCAGAAAAAGTGATTAAGAAATTCTATCTGAAACTAATTACAGAAATTATAAAATTTACAGAGATTAACCCAGTTAGATATTTTCTTTGATTTTTTTCCCAGAGTAATATACCATGGCCTCGCCTAATTCCTCTCCATATGCTTATGATAGAGTAATACCATTTACTATTAAAAAATGTAATTGCATCTATAAATATTCAATGAAATATTTTCACTTGAAGACAAATTGAAATGTGCAATATTATTGGTCCTTCCTTTTACTTAATCTCGTCCTAGACAATTTGATGGTTTCTTCCTGACAGTACCACTCTCAGCATCAGTCATAACAGTGAAAGTCTAGCTTACCTGTGTGAGGGAGAATTATCACTTAAAGCTGACATAGTCATATCATTGACCTTGAGCTGCTTCTGAAGAAAATGAATTGGCTTACTGAGGCAGTTAAGTAGAAAGCAAAAACCATCATTTTCTAAAGGTTTTCAAGGTAGAAATCCTCAGGGACAATCTTTAGTCAGTGTCTAAGGCTTAATTAACTGTCTTAATTCATTATGATTAATGATTTTTAAAACTCTGGGGCACCAAGTTTCTTATATGTTGTGTTATATAAACCTTGTAAGTGGGATGTTTTTCAACTGAACATCATAACTTACACACAAACAACATTAACAACTGTAATAGATGTATGCATTATGTCACTTAATATGAAAGACATTTCCAGTTGAGGGCTCTCATTCATTCAAACAATGATGTCAATTTCTCACCCAAAATACATATCTTATCACAGAGAAAACTTTTCTTTCATCAACAAATGACACTCCATTCTTCCTGTTTCCACAAGTGACTCTGCCTCTTAGAAAACCCACTAATGACTCATTTTTGTCAAATTCAGATTTAAGTCATATTCTTTAAAAATCTCTTTATTTCTTAACTGCTAGTGATGAGAAAATAGGAAATAGAAGAAATGAATATGAATGCATATGGATGTCAAAACTCTGCATATTCTTAAAGATAAATAAAGTTCAAGTCCTACCATCCAAAGCAAATTACATAAAATTTGGTGTACTGCTATTACCTAAAGTAGATAGGACAAAAGTTTCTATATTTAATCAAAAATAGGATCAATCACAATCATTTGCCACAAAACATGTAAAACTGGTACAGAAGTTGTATTGATGTATTTCAGTTTCTATGGGATGGAGAGAATGAGAACCAAAAACCTTCTTCAAATCCCAGTATGATCTTCAAACAGATGCTAATGACTGCACTGTGGTGGACTACTCAGACTTCCACTTTGGTCTCATTTACCCTCAAAGCCAATTTATTTCAGGTCCACAAGCACTCAGAAAAGCAGGCATGGCTAATGCCCCCAGGTTCTCCCTAAGTGTGTCAGCAATATGCAACTCAAACCCTTGGACTTAACTTATTTCCCCCTTGCTTTAGGATAAAGTCATAACATCATCACAAGAAACCAAAACTAGTTAGGCACCAAAGCATTACCCTACTAACACTACTGCCTTCAAGAATTTGTTCCAAAAGCATACACTAACTTTAGACAGTAAGGAGTATGCCAAACTTAGGACAAAATTGGCATGATGCGTGTACCAGATGATCATATGAAACCTTCAGCAGTTATCGAGATTGAAAAACAAAGACAAAGGGAAACTTTCCAAGGAAATAAAACCCTCATTCCGCTAAACTCATCCCCTTAAGAAATTTAAATAACTCTAGCTATTGAAACACTTATAAATTATACATAATTTTTTAAAAGATTTTGTTTATTTATTTGACAGAGAGAGACACAGTGAGAGAGGGAACACAAGCAGGGGGAGTGGGAAATGGAGAAGCAGCCTTCCCACGAGCAGGGAGCCCGATGAGGGGTTTGATCCCAGGACCCTGGCATCATGACCTGAGCCAAAGGCAGACGCTTGATGACTGAGCCACTCAGGTGCCCCTAAATTATATATAATTTTGATGAGTCAAGTAATTTAAATACAAACTCTTCTCTAAAGTCTGTGTATTTCATTTGAGATACGGAATTCATCACTTGAATTATTTTTTCTTCTTCCAGAGAGAAATAATGAGTTTAATTTTACATGATTGATATGTGTTTAAGATAGCTTTAAAAAGAATACCAAAGGATATAAATAAATAAATAAATAAATAAATAAATAAATAAATAAAATACCAAAAGAGGCTTTTATTCATGGAAAATAAAATTGTCTTAGAGAATACATTGGAAGGCCATTAGATTTTTTTCCCTACATTTCTTTTCCATGTTAAGCTTAATTGATGATGTAGTTCAGTTCTTAGTAATGTAAAAATTTTTGATGTCAAAAAAAAGACACAAATTAACTAGGAAAAGAAATGATATATACACATAGGATCTTTAGGGTGTTGATAGGTAGTCATTAATCATTCTAGGAATATTAAGACAGTACAGCCCCCAGTAAAAATCTGCAACATTGTTTTTTTTTTGGCACAAAGTCTGTGACAGTTGAAAAATCCATTCTATTTCTGCCCTTGTTAATAAAATGCACAACTTATACCTCTGAAAAGTTTTACAACTAAACCTCTAGGGACCTACTTTCTGTCCTGTACATAAAGAGAAAATGTCCGGAAGTGGAGACTTGTGAGTAGATGACCTTGAAAGGTTTATTCACTAGATTATATCATTTGTAAAATAGTATGATTTTGAAGAAAGAAAAGGCCCATGATAAATAGTCTCTCCTTTGTGCAAAAATCTCTATAATGAAAGAGCTCATGCTAATAAAACAATTCCTATATAATACAATACATATTTTACTACCTAGTAAAAGACATAAATGAAGACTATCATCATGCTTTTATCAGTTAACTATTGCTGGGTAACAAACCACAACATAATTCAATGGCTTAAAACAACAGTCATTTATTATAGTTCACATGTCTGTGAGTCAGGTAGAAGCCAGTTCAACTCAACCAGGCTCACCTATGCATCTGCTGTGCATGATTTATGCAACTGGGGGTTGTCTAGGAACTCTGCTCTATGTTGGCTTTGTCTGGGGCAGCTTAACTAGGGCAACTCCACTCCAAGTGTCTCTCATCCTCCTACTAGAACTGTCAGGCTAGGCTGGACATGTCCTTCTCATGGCAGTGGCAGAATTACTAGAGAACAACTGAAATCACACAAGCACTTTTTCAAACTTTTGCTTGTATCATGATTTTTAGGGTCCCATTGACCAAAGCAAGAAATGTAGTCAAACACAGATTCAATAGAAAGGAAACTATATTCTGCCTCTTGATGGAAGGAGTGGTAAACTCAACTGGCAAAGGGTGTGGCTAACAAAAAGAGGTGAAGAATGAGGGTCATTAATACACTCTAATTGATAAAAGCCATAGACAATAAATGAGATTAATATGAAATCTACAAAGCAAAATAGCAAGCATTTAGAAAATGCCGGAAATTAGGGGAAATTTCTTTTTTGCCTTATTCATAACAGCTGCACCAAGTCTTAATTGTCTGTATATGTATATCCCCTGGTTGAGAACTGATACAAGCCAATTTGGCTATTCATAATTATCAGAACCTCTAACCACTTTAGGTAAGGGAAAGTGCTGTGATTTCTTCTCTACAACCTGACTACCAGATAGTATGTTACAATGAAAGTAAGCCTCAAAACGAATTCTACTATATATAAAAACACTCATTAGCCATCATGCCCCAAAGAGTCATATAAGATAATTTTGTAAGCTTGGTAAAGTTCACATCAGCCTGTCCTTTTAGGCATTTTGATAAATGCAACACATAAAAGGTGCAATTCAAAGTCAACACAACAATATCCTGAAGGCAACATCAGCCAACTCTAGAAATCAAGAAACTAAGTTCTTGGAACTCTAGATCTAGGCCACTGTTAGCACTATTTTGTATAAGTGAGTTTTTTCCAAATTTTTACTCTTTGTTTTTGCAAGAGAGGCAATGAATGTGCAATTCTAATCCTCAACAGTTCCTGAACACCACTCATTTCAGCAGGGGATATTATTTCTAACATCACTTTTTGTTAACTAATGAACATTTTGGTACTGACTTGATGATAATATGTGAATTGTTTGCTATAACCACCTTTGGAGTGTATATTCCTCATTAAGTTACTTCAGAGAGTAACCAACAACTCCTGGAATGTAAATTCTGATTAGGGCACCTCTGATGTTCACTAACAGCCCCTTAGCTATAAAAGAAAATTAACTTAAACACACCACATACCTCACACTGTTTGTACTGAAATATTTTAAAGTAAATTACAGGCAATATAATCCCCATACAATATAAGATGTAAGGAATAATCTTCAAAATAAAGTCTGGCAGTATAATTGTATAATATTCAACAAATCTTTCTTAACATTTCTTTTTTTTTTTTCATCTTCCAACACTCAGAGCCTCAATTTTTAAGACTGGCTCTGCTGGTTTTTCTATGATTCTGTTTATTTTGTGCATTTCACAAACTCTTCCAATTGCTGATTATAAATGCCATCTTCATTTCTTCAGTGCCTCTGAGTTCCTGAAAATTTTGCTTCTACAGTCTGAAACTGACATTTAAGATCCATTTTTAATACTCAAACAGAAAACTCTCTGCAGTATTTGATATTGTTGACCACTATCTCTTTTCTATCTTTTCAAATACTATCTCCTACAGACATCTAGGCTCCTCTAATGGTTTTTAAACTAACCCTTCTTACTTCTCCTTCCCCTCACTTATATGCCTGTACACCTTACCTTCTACCTCACACCATGCAGACCTCAGCACCTCTGAACCTCTTTGAGGGAGAATTTCTCTCCAAATTCACTTTGCGGAGAGTTCATCAGTCTCCTCATGGCTTGAACTATCACCACAATATTGAAAACTCCCATACTGACTGCAACTAAGCTTCAAATTCTTGTCATCAAACCATGTCTTCTTCTCTTAAATTTTCCCCACCAAATTAGCTACCAGCCAGTCCTTTGTCATCCTTTCCAATTGTGCCAATTCTCATCGATCTTTACTGTTTTAATAGTTTTTGTTGGGGCGCCTGGGTGGCTCAGTTGGTTAAGCATTCAACTCTTCATTTTGGCTCAGGTCATGATCACAGGGTCGGGAGATCGAACCCTGCATTAGGCTCCATGTTTACTGTGGAGCCTGCTTCATATTATCTCTCTTTCCCTCTCCCTCTGACCCTACCCCCCACTCATCCACACTCTCTCTCTCTAAAAAAAAAAAATAGTTTTCCTCCTCTTTAATAGTTTTTCACTTGACAAATATTTTTGCTGAATACTCACTACCTGCCAGGCACTGCTCAAGAAGCTAGGTATATAGCAGTTAATAAGATTAATTAATAAAAATAAGATAGAGGCACCTGGGTGGCTCAGTCATTTAAGCGTCCAACTCTTGATTTCAGCTCTAGTCATGCTCTCAGGGTTGTGGGGTCAAGCCTTGTATCAGGCTCTGTGCTGGACATGGAGCCTACCTGGGATTCTGTCTCTCTCTCTCCCTCCATCCCTCGAACCCCCTGAATAAAAATAGAATAAAATAAAATAAATAAAACAGACACCTCATCAAGTTTGAAGCCCCCTTTCACTGAGATTTTCCAGTTCCTACATTTCTTCCAAAGTGCTTTTCCATGTCGAGAAAGTTATCCCATTCTAGTTCTACACCCAAGTTTTTCTTTTTTAAATTCAATCTCATTTTCTGTTGTATATAACCTATACCTTACCATCTAGTTCTTGAGTTGAATAATTTTTATAGCTAATGTACACATACATAATCTGTTTGTATATATGTATGCATATTTAATAATACATTATATAACATGAACAATATGTATAAAGGAAAACTTCTCAACTATGTTGTAAGTTCTTAAAGGGTAATGTATTTCTATCTAATGTCTATAGCATGCAGTAAGAACATAAAAATATTTAATAAATGAATCATTAAGAACATGTTAAAAAAGAAGAAGAAGAAGAGAGTAGGAAGGGAAAAATGAAGGGAGGGAAATCGAAGGGGGGAGATGAACCATGAGAGACTATGGACTCTGAGAAACAAACTGAGGGTTCTAGAGGGGAGGAGGTGGGGGGATGGGTTAGCCTGGTGATGGGTATTAAAGAGGGCACATTCTGCAGGGAGCACTGGGTGTTATATGCAAATAATGGATCATGGAACACTACATCAAAAACTAATGATGTAATGTATGGTGAATAACATAACATAATAAAATAAAATTTAAAATAAATAAATAAATTACATTCAAATTAGAAAAAAGAAAGAAAAAAAAAGAACACCACTGGACTAAATGGGGAAAAACTGAGAGCTTTTCCCTTATGGTCAGGAACATGGCAGGGATGTCCACCATCACTACTGCTATTCAACATAGTACTAGAAGTCCTAGCCGCAGCAATCAGACAACAAAAAGAAATAAAAGGCATCCATATCAGCAAAGAAGAAGTCAAACTCTCACTCTTTGCAGATAATATGATACTTTATGTGGAAAACCCAAAAGACTCCACCCCAAAACTGCTAGAACTCATACAGGAATTCAGTAAAGTGGCAGGATATAAAATCAATGCACAGAAATCAGGGGCATTTCTATATACCAACAACAAGACTGAAGAAAGAGAAATTAAGGAGTCGATCCCATTTACAATTGCACCCAAAACCGTAAGATACCTAGGAATAAATTTAAAGAAAGAGGCAAAGGATCTGTACTCAGGAAACAATAAAATACTTAAGAAAGAAATTGAGGAAGACACAAAGAAATGGAAAAATGTTCCATGCTCATGGATTGGAAGAACAAATATTGTGAAGATCTCAATGCTACCTAGAGCAATCTACACATTCAGTGCAATCTCTATCAAAAGACCATCCACTTTTTTGAAAGAAATGGAACAAATGATCCTAAAATTTGTATGGAACCAGAAAGGACCCCAAAAAGCCAGAGGAATGTTGAAAAAGAAAAGCAAAGCTGGTGGCATCACAATTCCAGACTTCAAGCTCTATTACAAAGCTGTCATCATCGAGACAGTATGGTACTGGCATAAAAACAGACACATAGATCGATGGAACAGAATAGAGAGCCCAGAAATGGACCCTCAACTCTATGGTCAACTCATCTTTGACAAAGCAGGAAAGAATGTCCAATGGAAAAAAGACAGTCTCTTCAACAAATGGTGTTGGGAAAATTGGACAGCCACGTGCAGAAGAATGAAACTGGACCATTTCCTTATACCACACACAAAAATAGACTCAAAATGGATGAAAGACCTAAATGTGAGACAGGAATCCATCAAAATCCTAGAGGAGAACACAGGTAGCAACCTCTTCGACCTCAGCCGCAGCAAATTCTTCCTAGAAACATCACCAAAGGCAAGGGAAGCAAGGGCAAAAATGAACTATTGGGACTTCATCAAGATAAAAGCTTTTGCACAGCAAAGGAAACAGTTGACAAAACCAAAAGACAACTGACAGAATGGGAGAAGATATTTGCAAATGACATATCAGATAAAGGGCTAGTATCCAAATTCTATGAAGAACTTATCAAACTCAACACCAAAAGAACATTTGTTCTGCCTATTTGACTGTTCCAGTCAAGAAATGGGCAGAAGATACGAACAGACATTTCTGCAAAGAAGTCATCCAAATGGCCAACAGACACATGAAAAAGGGCTCAACATCACTCGGCATCAGGGAAATCCAAATCAAAACCTCAATGAGATACCATTTCATACCAGTCAGAATAGCTAAAATTAACAAGTCAGGAAATGAGAGATGTTGGTGGGGATGTAGAGAAAGAGGAACCCTCCTACACTGTTGGTGGGAATGCAAGCTGTTGCAGCCACTCTGGAAAACAATATGGAGGTTCCTCAAAAGTTGAAAATAGAGCTACCCTACGACCCAGCAATTGCACTACTGGGTATTTACCCCAAAGATACAAATGGAGAGATCCGAAGGGGTATGTGCACCCCAGTGTTCATAGCAGCAATGTCCACAATAGCCAAACTATGGAAAGAGCCAAGATGTCCATCAACAGATGAATGGATAAAGAAGATGTGGTGTATATATACAACGGAATATTATGCAGCCATCTAAGAAACAAAATCCTTAGAGGGGAGGGGGTGGGAGATGGGTTAGCCTGGTGATGGGTATTAAAGAGGGCACATTCTGCATGGAGCACTGGGTGTTATACACCAACAACAAATCATGGAACACTACATCAAAAACCAATGATGTAATGTGATTAACATAGCAATAAAAATTTAAAAAAAAACTAAATCTTGTCATTTGCAATGACATGGATGGAACTAGAGGGTATTATGCTAAGCGAAATAAGTCAATCAGAGAAAGAGAAACTGATATGAGGAATTTGAGAAACAAGATAGAGGACCATAGGGGAAGGGAGGAAAAAATGAAACAAGATGAAACCAGAGAGGGAAACAAACCATAAGAGACTCTTAATCTCGGGAAATAAACTGAGGGTTGCTGGAGTGGTGGGGGGTGGGAGGGATGGGGTGGCTGGGTGATGGACATTGAGGAGGGTATGTGCTATGGTGAGCACTATAAATTGTGTAAGACTGATGAATCACGAACATGTACCTCTGAAAAAATAATACATTATATGTTTAAAAAAAAAAGAAGAAGATAGTAGGAGGAAAAATGAAGGGGGGAGAATCAGAGGGAGAGACAAACCATGAGAGACTATGGACTCTGAGAAACAAACTGAGGGTTTTAGAGGGGAGGCAGGTGGGGGGATGGGTTAGCCCGGTGATGGGTGTTAAGGAGGGCACGTACTGCATGGAGCACTGGGTGTTATATGCAAACAATGAATCATGGAACACTACATCAAAAACTAATGATGTAATGTATGGTGACTAACATAACATAATAAAATAAAATTTAAAAAATAAACACCACTGGAAAGGGAACATCTTTTTGGGTATAAATGGAACATAGAGAAATATCAACTTAATTCCTTATTGCAAAAATAATAGGTAACCCGTATTGAATATTTAAATGTGCCAACCATCACTGTAAGAGCTTTACACATATTTAATCCCCCAACATAAAATCCTATGAAAGATACCATTATTATCCCCATTTTTCTACATGTAAAACAGGCAGAGAAAAGTTAACTTTTCAAGGCCAGTAAATGATAGGGTCAAAATTCAACTCAAGGAAAATTTGATTCTAAATCCAAATTCCAATCTATTCTGCTATACTGTATTTCATGATTCTGAGTCTACAGATTTAGACTCTGGCACTATCAAATGTTTTTACTCTAATAACCTTTATGAGTATCTGCATATTGATGTCATAGTGAAAGCTCCAGCTGTCAATAGAAAAGAAAAAGCCCTGATAAATTCATGAATTAGACTTCTTTTAACATATTAGCTTTGTATAAGGTGACTTATAATTTTTCATCCAAATCAAAACACTTTGGGAATAGAGGGGGTACCCTATTTATTATCTTTTGCTGCATAACAAATTAACCCAAAATTTAGCAGCATAAAACAACAAATACTCATTATCTCACACACTTTCTCAGGGTCATACATCCAAGAGAGGCTTAACTGAGTGGTTCTATGCCAGAGTCCCTTATGAAGTTACAGTCAAGATATAGACCCAGACTATAGTCATCCGAAGGCTTTCCTGGACTGGAGGACGTGTTTCCACACCCCAAATGGCTATTGGCAGAAAGCTTCAGTTCCTCACATAAGCCTTTCCATGAAGGCTGCTCCTGGCAAGATATCAGGTTTCTCAAGGAGTGAATGATCAGAAAGAGAGAGAGAGAGAAAAGGAGAGACAGAGGGAGATGGAATCACAGTGCCTTTTATAATCTAATCTCAGAAGTGACATAATCACTTTTGCTTTATTCTACTGGTCAGACAGACTAACCCTGGTGTACTGTGGTAGAGTCTGAACACTAAGAGGCAGGAATCATTGGGTACCATCTTGGAGGATATTATTAATAATTAAGCCAGGACAACAGACATAAATGAGGAGAGTCCCTAACAAATCAAGTTTTATCACTTCATCTGTTTTGATTTATATTTATCACATCAGGAAGTAATTTCCTATCTATAAAATTGTTTGGTTCTATGACTAAGTGCCTGAAAAATCCATAATATGAGTAACTGCCATGACCTTTTCCTCCTCAGTCCCACCAAATCCCTCTCATGACATTGATGTGGAAGCCACCAGCAGTCAACAACTAGTGGCTTTTCAAACATGTCTCTTCTACTGCAAATACTGGATTGTTGTTCCCCTGTGTCCCTCACAATTTCACCTAGGTCCCCAAAAATCCATATATGTCTCTTCAGCAATCTGGTAGTTTCATGAATGATAAGTACATCAAGGACCTTGTAAAACCTAATAATATTGAAAATAAAGTACTTTATAATTTAAATAGGTCTTGATAAGACTAACCATGAAATTTTCTGTTTGGGGGGGATCAGTTTACTGGGAGAAGAAAGCACTGAAATCTAAACAGGATTTGCTAATAATTATTGGTACTTCCTACACTGGGCTCTTTCCTTCAACAGTTAACATGACCACTATGCCATCTTAATAACTTCCTCGTGAATTTGGCCCTGGTGCTAAAGTCAACTCCAACTCATTTTCTTTGTCTTTTTTTTTTTTTTTAAGATTTTATTTATTTGTCAGAGAGAACGAGAGAGAGAGACAAGCCAGGAGGAATGGCAGGCAGAGAGAGAAGCAGGCTCCCTGCTGAGCAAGGAGCCTGATGCAGGACTCCATCCCAGGACCCTGGGATCATGACCTGAGCTGAAGGCAGACACTTAACTGACTGAACTACCCAGGCATCCCTTCAACTTCTTAGTCTTTAGAACAAGAACTAAAGCAAAGCAACATGTCTAGGTTAAGGAGTTTGGTTATTAGTTTCATTAACTCTCCTTTGTTCTGGGATATAATACTAGATATCAAGCAGATCTATCTATGTCCTGATACAGGACAAAAAAATAAAAATAATAGTGAAGGTACCATTTTATTATTCATTAGAACCGAGTTAAGTAAACCAATCAAGTCAGAAAAACAGTATTTTCCTTCCAATAACTATTAAAAGCAATAAAAATAAACAACTGTGGATGTTAGATTTGGGAGGAATGCAAACTATTCTTTTTTACCCCATGCATATTATATAAGACTATCCTAGAAAAGAGCTCATTAAAGCTGCATAATGTGTGGCTGTCTCAAAGATACAATAACCATCATCATAATATAGTTGGAGTGGTAATTTGGGAGTCAAGCTTAAAACCAGAGAGTCATTCATGATTCATTGCCCTGATATGTTGATATGTTGAAAAGAGAGAAAGAGATTGAGATTGAGAGAGAAAGAACAAGACTATATACCTTCCCCCTATAATTTGTCCAACCTCATGACCAGGAAAGTCAAGAACTACCTACCTGAAGAATGAAAATGACTGTAATCTTCCCATGAAAATCAAGCAAGAAACAATGATCCAGGAGAAACAAATAAAGTATTTCACCAATGTCTATCATGATTCATTTTTACATTCATTCATTTTCAGAACCATCTTGACAAGCCCTGTTAGTAAGGATAAAGGAAAGTAACTGCTTAACCAGAATACATTATTTGCTTTCTTCCTCCTTTCAGTTGTGGTAGGGAGATAAGTTAGTTGCTCTTTTCTAATTTTTCCTCTATTGATAATATATCTTCCAGTATCATTTGTAAGCCGAGATCCTTTTTAGCATTTCACTTTTAAAACAAACCTCCTGCCAATTGAAGCTGACTTCACCTTACTAAAAGGCTGGGTAATTCCTCTAGGCAGTAGAATATCTCATTAGTCATTTGAATGTTTTCCTTGGTGGAGTCCTGTCAACTATTTTTTTTTTTCTTATTCATCTATTCTACTCTAATTCAAGGACCACTATTGATTTACCATAAGTTAAGTCAATTTGCTACAAAATTTTTCTAGCTGATTGAGAATATTCATTCAGGTGCATGGAACAACCACCATGAATCATATATTCATGTGTTTTTAATCTTAAACCTTTAAGTATCTGCTAGAGTTTTCTTGCTTCTCTCTTGTTTTTGCAACACACACACAAAACATTATTTAATGGAGAAGCTAAATTGAAAAACTTCTCATAGGATACATATTGTCATGCAAAGAAAATGTTTTGTGTGTTTATAACCCTCATAAAGAACAGAGCATTCAATCCTATTTGAAAGAAACTGCAAACTAGCTTTATTCCTTAGATTGTGTTTTCTAATCAAACACTTAGACTAAATTTCTGATTACACACACAAATCCAATAAAATTAGCGGTTGCCATCAAACATAATCCACATAGTCCACTCTTCGCTACTGGTTATCAAAAGCTATAGAGAACTGACACCCAGGTATATCAACACAAATATGGTACCTTGTATTTATGCATTTTCTTCCCACTTGAACATTACAGTTATTGCATTCATATAATAAATATATACGGACCTGGTATGTGCTAGATAGTAAAAAGACAAAGAGACAAAGTGCTTTATCTCCAGGGAAATACCATTCCAGGAATTTTTAATTTATTTTATTTTTAATCTTAACTCTGTGTTTTTCAAATATTTTAGCCAGACTATCATTTTTTTCCAAACCTAATATTACTTAATACATACAACAGAATAAGCCGAAAAGCTGGGATAGCAGCAAGCTCAGTGGAGGGCAGCCATCTGGAAACCTTGACACTCGGCCTCCAAAGTGGACAATGAGGTACCTCTGAGAATCCTATAGCCTCATAGAGCACTTTTTAAATCCAGGGACATAGCAATCTGCTTATTTTTCAGGTAAAAAACAAAACAAACAAAAACCTGTAAGTTAGAGGTACTGTACAACTTGCCAGCCAGAGGCATATCCAGAATTTTCCATGTCTCCTGACACTCAGGTTCCCAGTTCTTTCCAGGGAGCTATAACCACTTCTGATGTTGACACTTTGTCAGAATTATTTCTGCTTGTAAATATTTACCTTTTAGGCTTGATGAGTTCTTAAGACAGATTTGATTACATCCCAGAAGCAAAAAGAAAGAAAGAAAGAAAGAAAGAAAGAAAGAAAGAAAGAAAGAAAGAAAGAAAGAAAGAAAGAAAGAAAGGAAAGAAAGAAAGAAAGAAAGAAAGAAAGAAAGAAAGAAAGAAAGAAAGAAAGAAAGAAAGAAAGGAAGGAAGAAAGAAAGGAAGGAAGGAAGGAAGGAAGGAAGAGAGAGAGAGAGAGAGAAAGAAAGAAAGAAAGAAAGAAAGAAAGAAAGAAAGAAAGAAAGAAAGAAAGAAAGAAAGAAAGAGCGAGCTTCCAGAATTGCTCATCTCTGGTGTTAGACCTTAAGTTGATTTTTAAATGCCTTATCTCTTCCCTAAGTAGATGGATAAGAGGGTAGTTCATCAGCCCTTCACAAGTCAGAGCACTAACCACTATAGCTCAGCAGAAAGAAGAGATTTATTCACCTTTGAATCACTGAAAGAAATTCCTATCACTAATACTTCTCCTATCAAATAGCAATCCTGCAAACCTCCAAGAAAATAAATAATGAAATGGTAAACGCGTGCCCAAGGCTGCTATCCTTCCAAGACTATTTCTCTTCTGTTGCTTTGCCCTTTTGTACTATTGCCCCTAGATGCTTCTCACACCCTCTTTCAATACTTAGAGCGAAGTTATGTCACAACCTTCACCCTCACTTGCCCATGCCATGTGCCCTGCTGCTAATAATACATTCCATTGTTAAGAATCCAGGGGCAGCTGGACACAGTGGTCAGAATAATGCCTCCCACTATATTATTGTTCATTATTGATCCCTGCTATGCATATACCTGAACTACTCAAAAAACTAATTTGGGCTGGCTTCATCTCTAGCTCTTAATCACAATAAAACATTCTCTCTCACCTCATCAATTAGTATATGTTCATAGCCAAGAATATAGCACTTTTTAAAAGAAAAGTTAATTCTGATACTTTATTTAAAATAAAAACATTAACTGTTACCCCATGCTATGTTGGTAAAACATTAAACTCAAGCTCCTGAGGTATACTGATTTTATACTGCAGATATTGAATTGTGACCTTTACCATTATAGACTAATTAAAAGTGAAATTTTATGGTATCCCAGCATGCAGTCTTCTTTTAAAGATAAAAAAATGAAAAGAATGAAGAATAATGAATTACAAAGGCAGTTGGAGCTATCAAAAAGGGCTTAATTTAAAAAAACATTTCCCATAGCCGTGGTACAAGATGTTGGTGCTCATAGTTAAATTAGTTTACAACTCACCTGAATCAAAGTCCTTAATTATTCAATTACTACCGTGTATATTGTTTAATGAGGCCAAATGACCTTCAGGATAATTGCTTTCTTTTTTGTTGTTATTTTCAATATACACTTAATTCCTTGAAACAGACCATCAAGTATATCAACAGATTTCTTCAATAAATAGTTTAGCTTTATGTTAGATAGCCCAACAATATTCAGAAGTCATGTACCTTAAAGACACCCTGTGATTTATTTTCCTCATGTAAGGAATTTCTGATGTAAGGAATAGCATGTTGGTGTTCATATTTGTATGAAATAAGTCATAACACCACTTGATCATGTAAGTATCCACTATATTAACGACTTTGTTTTACAACTACACATTTAATTTTCATGATCTTGCTACCCCTACTGGTTTAACTTCATATATGTACAGATTAGGTCTCTAAATATTTTGGATATGGAAAAAGAAGATATGTAACATTTGAAATAAAACAATATTAAAATAGACCCAACCTAAGTTGTATAAAGTAGCCTTGCAATAAAGGAAAAAGAATATAGAGTCATCCAAATGCTTTGAAAATATTATAGGCCTTTGTTACACCCAAGGATGTGTCCTGAGCCCTTCATGAATCCTAAATTTGTGAATATACAAAAGCATATCATCTCCTTCATAAAATTCAATGAGGTACAACTGAAAAATTTAGGTGATTACTTCAGATGTTTAATGATTCCATAAATATGAGACTGGAGTCATTTGTAAAACTATTAAAATAAATTCTGCCTCTAAAATAAACTCACCACTACATCATGTCATTATAATAATGCAACACAAAATTAACTGAGTTTCTACATTCTTATAGCTTAAATTGGGCCCTGCCCAGGCATGCATAGCCAAGCATTATGTGGGAGCTGAAGTCCACTTGCCAGGCTGAGTACAGAGCTGCATAAGGCCGGCATCAGCCTAGTGGAAAGGGAGTCTTTTTCTATTCTCACAAAGGCTCTATGGATTCTACTGATGACCCTGCTTCTACTAACTCTGGACAAGCCAAAGTTGAGTAATAAATCATGTAGCTAGAGCCCAGATTGTCTTTCCTAGTCCACCTGTTACCATTACTGCATAGAAGGAAACACCAAATGCCTGGAAACCTGACCCAGGGGAAGATGACTACTGACCAGCAGACACCTGTGTAAGGACTCTGCATCTGGGCAGACACATGCTTGGATTGTTCAGCCTCTCCTTCCATCCCACCTCCCTCCAGGGAAGATAGGAGGGTGAGTCACTTTCTGTGGTACCAGGTAACACAGCTCACTGACCAGGACTGAAGACGATGACAAAACTAGAACAATGCCTGGCATATTCTCTGGGATGGAGTTTCCCAAAAAGATCATGCTAAATACAGGCCAGTTTATATCTGATCTGTCTGAAAAATCAGTGGAGGTATAGGGCAGGGAAAGAAGAAAGGCCAGGCATTCAGCTGTCCAAGGCAGAAAGTTCTTTTTGCAAGATTTGTCCATGGTGCTGGCCAAAAAGGTAAAGGCTTGCAAGGCAGAGAACCAGGAGTCCTTCTACAAGGTTTGGCCATGGTAAGAGCCAGGATAGCTGAAGAACTAGAACAAGTGTGGAAAATCTGGAAGGTAATGATGCTGGGACAGATAATGCCCATGCACTCTTGACCCAAACCAATTTGACAGCAGGAGTGAAAAAGCAACAACTAACTGCTGAAGGAGGCATTGTGTCACACGTTAAGGAAACCAGGAAGGACAAAATGAAAGGAGCTTCCCCTCCTCTTTCTGCTCAGGGGAGAGGGTGACTGTGAGCAGTGCGGGTACTGGGATGATTGGAGCAGATCTCCAGATGAGGTCCCCAGGGGCTTCCAAATACACTTAGCCAGGGGCCCAGGGTTGTTAAATCACTATGCCGAGAAAAAGTGATGTCACTCATATTAGAAAGCAAGTCAGGAACTTGAGGCCAATTACTTGAAGACTGATTCCCAAATACTGGGTCCAGTCCTTGATCAAGGAGAAATAGGAGAAGAGGGAGGCTAAAGGTGGCAAGGGAAATCTCATCTTTTTCAAGTAACTCTGCCCTCAAAGACAAATGGGAGAAATCTCTGTTAAGTGGTCAGAGATACAGAGTCCCCAAAGGTACATTGAATAAATGCCAACAGTTTAGAATGGTAGAGAGAGCATACCTAAAGCTAAGCTATTTTCCTGGCCTTTTCTGAAGAGGTGGCTAAGCATAAATGAAGTTTCCAAGTTAATGCTTTATCTATAAGTAACTGTATTAAAATGCAGGTGCCAAATCTTTCTCCAAGTCTTTGAGATAGTAATGAAAACCAATTGCTTTACATGTGCCCAGAGGTTTCAGGATTCGCTTCACTGAGAATATACATGTATATTATATGTTATTGTATAAATGTATATTCCCTTTGATAAGATTAGAAACAAACTTGAAATTCTGCTTGGAATAGGTCTATGTGGTATAATATGGAGCCTGACCAGGTGGATTGGTTAGATATTTGGTCTAGGTGTGAGGGACAGTGAAAGTCCCTACATTTAATCATTTCCAGGATGGTTGACATTCCCTTGTACGCTGAATTGCAATGGTCTTAAGAAAAGTAAACTAAACTTGGCATAAATATGTTTGTTTTAAATTACTAACATGTCCATTTCAGGGATAAAGTTTCAACTGAGGCCTGAATTACACCCAACAGAAAGAGATAAGAGAGGGTATAATTTGGCAGTAATATGCCTAGAAACAGGGGTATCAAAATGTTCTTCCCAGAAGCTAAGACTTTTGAAATATATGTTTTTATTCTCTCTGTTACGTCATTCTGGAATGTTGGCGTGAGTCTTATGACTTCTGAGTACAATACCGCCATCCGACCACCCTCTACAGCCCTTCTCTAATACACAGTGATTTGTTAAAGAGGATTACAAAGGTTTTCTACTTAGAACTCTTTAGCATTAAAATTTTTTACTATAAACTAAAGATAAAAGATGCCACAGAAATGAGAAAGCAAAATTTTTACTGCTGGGATTTGTTTACCCTGTGCTTCAAACTTAAAATGGAATAAAAAACATTGTTATATTTAACTCTTTTATGTGATTTCATCCTTTAAATATTATTATCTACTTTTTCCACTAGGTGATCATGCAATTACCACAGAATATAAAATTGAGGATATGACATTAGTTAAAATTATACACATATATAACACACATATTATATATTTCCAAAAAAAGTTTAAATAATGGAGCACAAATGGAAAAAAAACTGAGAAAAAGACATTAAATAAAACTTGAAAGCCAATGTTTGTCTTATTTTGCCTTTCATCATTATCTTGATTCAGTGTGCAGGAACTCTCTGAAACTGAGCAGTGAGAGATAATTTTCCCCAGTCTCTTGCATTTCTTGTGAGTAGGGGCACTAATAGCATTTGCTCTGGACTACCTTTTCAAGGATGCTTATCAAGCCAATACGCCGTCCAGTAAAATAAAGTGATCCCCCTCTAGAGCAAACTTTGTGCAGGTTTGCCTGTAGCTCCTTACAAAAGATAGGGGTTTCTAAACCCAGATTCCTCAGCTCAGATGCAAACCACTGTCTGTGCAGCACCCACCTGGACCTGCACCATGTAACCCTTGTGGAACTCAGGGATTATGGGGAACTGAGGGGAACATGAAGCTCATGCTGACTGCTGCGCTGTGAGTAACAATGTCCTTCATATCTGACTCAGAAATCCTGTCTTCTACCAGCATTGGTGAAACTGTGCAAGCTAACCTGTGAGTTTGCAAACAGAGTAAAACCGTAGACCCTTCATAGTTCTTGATACGGGACATACTATACTTTAGGGGTTCTCTTGTATTCCCCTGGAGATAAGCTGGAATTTTTTTGCTATTGTTATTATTATTATTCAAGAAAGTTTAGTATTGAATGATGGTGACAAGATGCTCTTGGAACCATTTCCAGGATGCTAGAGCCAAGATTCCAAAATGAAGCAAGAAAAGGAAATGGAGACTTCAGACCTTAAAGAGCAGATAGTAATTTAAACTTATGAGTTGGAGAGCCAAGAAGGAATATAGTATACATTATAATTCGCTGACAAAGGAAAAAAGCAGTAGCTCATAAAAGGAAAGAAATAAATAATACGCTCTTGAACTTAGTAAAAGCTGAGATAAATTGGACCCATTAATCTCCAGATGCACTCATGACCTCTTCTCTTTGATTCTCACTCTGTCTAACCCATGGCGCTGGTTTCTCTCTTTGTGCCTTTCAGCCTCGCAATCTCACCTGGGGGCTTGAAACGGACTCTGACAACCGCCAGCAAGAGATTTTAAGATGCCACAGGGTAAATAGACTTCTTTTGCCTGTTTGATTTACATGTATTTCATTTATTTTGATAAAATGCTTTGATTTCTGAGCTACTAAAGAAAACTATAGAATGTAATGGCTAAAGAGAGAGAGACAGAGAACAAGACACAGAGAAATACAGAGAAAGAGAATTTAAGTCTATACCTCTCATTGTATAGATAAGGAAAGTAAGATCTAGAGAAATTAAAGTATAATTTGATATTGCTATATTCATTATGACAATACAGGAATCCATATCATAGGAATCTCTAAAACAGAGAAAAGAAAGGCATCACTTCTCATGTTTTTATCTAACAGTATCACTTAATTATTTTTGACAAATATTTCTTTTCTTTAGTATGGTCTACAGAGGAAAGTTGCTTACATTTGAGCTATAGAAAATCTCAGTTTAAGATCTTTGAGACTTGAAATGCATGTTTTAAAAGGAGGTTTTTTTTTAAGATTTATTTATTTATTTGAGAGAGAGAGCGCGCATGCGAGTGGGGGGAGAGCCAGAGGGAGGGGAGAGAGAGAGAATCCTCAAGCAGACTCCCTACTGAGCACGGAGCCTGACTCAGGGCTCAATCCCAGGACCCTAAGATCATGACCTGAGCTGAAATCAAGAGTCAGCCACTTAACCGACTGAACCACCCACACACCCCTTAAAACGAGTTTTTCCTTATGGCAATATTTATTCTAATCATGAACATTGTAAAATGGCAAATTTCAAGTAGATTTTTAAACTGTGTTCAAAATTGTGAGAAATTTTCAAAAGTCACCATTGGGTCAAGAAGGATCAGTCCTTTAAAACAATCCTAGAGAATTGTTTGAATCAGCCCCACATTAGCTCCCATGTTCCAATCTCCCCGAATCTTGACAGCTTTGGATACTTTTTAGGTCATTTTGGTCTGTAGTTTCCAGTATATCTCAGCATCTACTAATGCTCTTCAAGGTAAGCTTATTTTTCTATTCACCATCCTGCCTCCAAGATGACAAAATAAACCTGTCACTCATGCAGTTATTTGCAGGACTGATACTATGCACCCATGACTGTCACCAATGCTAGGTCAAATGTCTTTCCTAGCCTCTCTTCCTTTTATATTTTTTGTTGTTGTTGTATTTTGCTTGATGCTTCTGACTAAATCTACCAACCATCCAACCTTAGCTCAAAATGCAATTCATTTGATTGCTTATATTACAGTAGTACTTCCTCTTTAACTTACTGAATCAGTCTTCCTGGCCCCAGGGCAACCAGCGCTAGTAAATTAAAACACCAAGACACCAACAGCAGTTCAGTTCTTTACCCCCTCAGAGGTTATTTTGGAGATTTTATTCACTTGCAGACAGTGAAGTGTCCTCTTAAAATCCCTTCACTTTTTTAGAGCCTTAGATTCCTTCTTCAAATATTTGTTCTATCCTTACCAATTTTAAGATCATTTTTTTCACAGAGAAGATAGAAGCAAAATTGGATTGGTTCATTTCTTTTCTTTTTCACCCAGTGGCTTTTCCATGAGTCCTAAGCAGAACATATCACTTCTTTGATTTTCTTATACTCTAAATTTTTTTTAAACTTTGTTAACTGCATCATTTTATAAGACTCAACTCATCTGAGGATATAATCCTTCTGATTCTATTCTTAAAACTCTATGACAGTCTCACGTCCATCCTCTGTCATGTGCTCCTTTTTCTATCTTTGGTCATGGCTTTTAAAATCTGAGCTCATTAGGAATCCTCAATGTATCCATGCTGATTTATTTGGGTCCTTCTTCCTCTTCTCCCTCATTTGTAATCATGTGGCAAGAATGGCCTTTTTGATAATATTCTAAACCTTTAGCTCATTTCTCTTTTAGGAACTCATGCCATGTAATTATGCCTATTTTTCTCTTCTCAACTTCATAAATTCTGCCTTCCTAAAATCTAGGCTGTTTATTATGCCCGGTCTTCCTCTCACTGGTTATCATTAAGTACGCAGTCATGCAGTCACAGCCAAGAGGCTAAGAGTCAGAAAGTCTGGATTGTAATCCCATATTTTGTTCATAATTCAACCATGGAGATCAGTTTTTTAACTTTTCTGAGCCCCAATTTCACCATTGGAAAAGTGAAGCTAAAATTCTAATACTTACCTCATAAATTACTGAGTGAAAAAAATATAGTCTATAAAAAGTCACTGCCATTGTTATCTGATAAATACCCTCCCTCACTCATAATCCAAACATTTCTCTTGTTGGTCAGAATTAAGTTCCAAGTAACAGATCTCTTAACTATTTAGATGAAATTATCAGTAAAACAAGTCAAGAATATGTCAAAGTTTTGGTTTATTAGAGATTTGGAATGTTCTAGATAGCTGAAAATGCCCATCACTACCATACCTTGCCTTTATGGAAGTTTTTGTGATCTGATCACACAAACTTACCATCCATTCTCCCATTTGGCAATGTGACCAACAGTGAAATTCCACTATAATATTGTTTCTCTTCTCTCCTTTTTCCATGGGTTTTCTCATGGGCTTTTGTCATTGCTCACAGCAATATTCCTCCTCTACTTCTTAACATGTCTATTTCTCTGAATAACATACTCTGTTACCTGATGATATTTCAGTCCTGAGTTTCAAACCACCAGTGTTTCCTAAGTTTACTTTGTTGATTACTCATACTTAGTATAATACTAAGGAGAAATTCAAGGATATAAGTAGAATTATTGACATCTTCCTAACTGTTATATCATCTGTATGAACCATCATCTTCACTCTTTGCTCCAAGTCATATATGGCATCATCATTAGCCACTAGTTTTCACTAGTTTATCCGAGTATTTTTC
Organism: Eumetopias jubatus; assembly: GCF_037043125.1. NCBI lineage: Eukaryota > Metazoa > Chordata > Mammalia > Carnivora > Otariidae > Eumetopias > Eumetopias jubatus. Next base: position 52,403,743 of record NW_028274813.1, read on the forward strand.
TTTCTTCTTTTATACTCAATTTAGCACCTTCTCCTCAAATTAATTTGGCTCTATTCAAATATATCCTCTCCTATTTTTATGAAATGCATTAACCAAGAGTTCAATATACTAGAATATTAATCCATAGGACACGAGTACAAGTCCTATTCATGATATGCATATACAGCTATTTACCTTCCAGGTCATCTTCTCTCTTCTTACGTATTAAGTAGGAATAAGTCAATAAATTAACAGGTGAGTTCCTAATTCCTTCTGCTTCCATTATAGTTAGGTATTTTACAATGATCATATTTTACTTTTATAATCAGAAAAAAATCAAAGATATTTAAATTTTAACTCTAAGGACTTTGGAGAAACACTCACCTTAGAAAAGCAAAAAATCTGCTAGAAAACAGACAAAATCCTGCCTAGCTGAAAGTTGATGATTTATCTCTGCACTACTACTCAAAATTCAGCAAAATAATGTTTTCAGGAACAGTTACTGATTATCTTATTATGGTAATCCACAAAGAATAATAACGATGATCATCGGTAAGATATCTACTATTAGTCTCATTTTCTGCTCCTCACTCAACCCCAAATGGTGGATATCATCCCCTTTACTTTCAGCTTAGGAAACTGAGACTAGGGGACTCGAAGGAACTTACTTGCTGTTGTTCAGCTGGTAATGGGCAGAGCCAGGATTTGAACCAAGTTTGTCTAATTCACACCCTCTCCAGAATGTCACCATGGCTGTCTGTATATTGAAATATAATACAAGAACATCTCTGACTACTGCAGGCCCATCTTTTATGAGGCACCCGAGAGAAGAAGTTTTATACAAAAAATCAAGAATCAGAATAGAGTCAAATTTCTCAAGTGCCACTCTAGACACTAAAGGTCAATGACACAATGCCTTCAATATTATTTCCTAAAACTTATTTATTATTTCCTAATATTATTTGCAAGAATTCTATAACAGCCGAACTATCAATTAGATATGAAGATAGAATATATTTTCACCCTTTTTGTGCATCTTCTTAAGAAGATGTAATTAATGGGGGCACCTGGGTGTCTCAGTCAGTTAAGCATCTGCCTTTGGCTCAGGTCATGATCTCAGGGTCCTAGGATCAAGTCCCACATCAGGCTCCCTGCTCAGCAGGAACTCTGCTTCTCCCTCTCTCTGCTCATGATCTCTCTCTGTCTCTCTCAAACAAATAAATAAAATCTTTTTTAAAAAAAGAAGATGAAATTGATGGAATACCTCATATGTTTGAACATACTGAGAGGAGATAAATTAAGACGTATGTACAAAATAAAACAAGCCATAACCTCAAGGAAAACAAAAAGTTATACATATATGTCTACTACATGGTTCAGCTTTCAATAGGAATGTAAACACCAAATTTTGAACTAACTAAAATTACAATATAGCACTATTAAGAGGATAAGGGACAAGAGGGGACACACTAGTATACATACATACTAAGGAATGTGTGTGCTGAAGGTGGGGTGTGAAAAAAAACTAAATCCTTCACTTAAAAACCTATCATCTCTCACAGGAGGGAGTCAATAGATAATGCCTAAAACTAAAAATTTAAGAATAAAATATTGCTTATTTGGCAATAAATGATCAAAAGAAAATGGTTAAGTTGTTGAAAATGGTTCCTATGAAAGTGGCTAGAAAGCAAGAGGACAAGAATTCTGCTCCTTTTGGAAACAAGCTTGGTTTACTATTTGACTTTTTAAACCAAGTAATTAAAAACAAAAAGAAAACTAATCTTCACAAAGAAAGAAAAGGCAGTTGCTCTCAAGGTTTCCACAATTTAATGGAAGACATCAATTAGTATTTGGTTAAGTAGTATTAGAAGCATGTACAAAATGTTTGCGAGCGGGGGGAATATGAGATACATTCATTCTTCTTTGGGCAGAAGGAGGTGGTAAAAAGCTACACAGATTAGGTTTTCTTTTGTTAGAACCTTATTTTTTTAATGTTTTTAAGTTGTTTTTAAATGTTTATGGTTTTCAAGTCAAAATAATAGGGAAAAGATTCAAATCTCGTCAGGGAAAATTGAATTAGCAAAGGCATAGGAGCATGAAAGTACTTTCATGTCTCAGTAACTCGGTGTCATTACTATGGGTAGGCTGTGCTGTAATCTAGATAAATGCCAGGTGATGGGGCTAGAGAATTTATTTGGGTAAAGATGGCATAAAGCCTTGGAATGTCTGGGTAGCTCCATTGGTTAAGTGTCCAACTCTTGGTTTCGGCTCAGGTCATGATCTCAGGATCTGAGATTGAGCTCAGAGTTTGCTTGAGAGTCTCTCTCCATCTCCCTCTTCACCTCCCCCAACTCATGAGCACATGCACATGCACATGCTCTCTCTCTCTCTCAAATAAATAAATAAATAAAATCTTTTTTAAAAGATGGCATAAATCCTTATACATCAATCTATAGAAAAATATACTTAAAGTCAGAAATCCAAGAATATATACTAGATGACATCACCATCTAGCCAGTGGCTTTGTCGATAACTCAGGAGTCATCCTCTTAATCCACATTTCTCATCTATCACCAACTGTCACTCACTGTGAGTAGATAAAACCTATGGGCAAGTGACGCACAGAGATTTTGTGCAGTGCATTTTCCACACAACTGTATGGGGCAGCCCTGTCCACCTTAGTCCAAATTCCTACCATTTCCTAACTAGGGATAACTCCTTCCCTTCCATTCTCAACTGGCAACCAGAGTGATCTCATCAAAATACAGATCCTACTATGTCAATCCTCCTACTTATAATATATAGTGACTTTTCATTTCTCTGAGGCTATAGACCAATATCCTTAACATGGTCTTCAAAACTCTGCAGGGTCAGGTCTAAGCATCATCTCCCCATCTCCATTATGTCCCCCCATTACATGGAGCCATTGCTGTCCTCCAGCCACAATGGCCTTCTTCCAGTAATTTTAACCTTACATATGCCCTCCACTACTGGCCCTTTGCACATATTGCTCCCGCAGCTTTGAACGCTCTTTCAGTACTTCCCACCACTCCCATCACTATTTTCACAGTTGCCTAATTAATTTCTATTCATTCTTCAGATGTGCACCCTCAGGACATTAATGCATATATCTTTTGTGGCACCAATCATGACTGTGATTTTAAATTCATTTATAAGATTATTTGACTAAAATCTATCTTCTCTCCTAGACAATAAGTTCAATGTGAACAGGACCTGTATCTACATTAATACATATTTGAATTAAACAAATATGCTTACTGAAATTGTAAAGAATTCTGTAAAGGCTTGAGAGAACAACAGATAATTTTTATTTACACAGCAACAATTCCAGAAAAATTGGCTCCCCAATACCATGTACAATTGAAATGGATAAGTTGTCCTGAAATGTCAATATACAAAACACAAAAAAATACACAAATAAACATACGATATAATTGGAAGTGAGCTCTGAAATGACACACTTAAGATTTTATGTCCTCTAAGCAATGTGACAGGTTTTTACCATATTTTAGGGGACCCATCCTTAATCCTCTCTGTTTCCTATTTTCATCTTTTTAAATATGCTAAGAACAGTCTATAAGGAGATTGATAAAAACACAAAACCTATTCAGTAAGAGTCTCCTCTTCCATTTCCTTCTGAGTAAAAATAAGTGTCATCCTCACAAAGCTTCTAGCCATCAGCAGGCCAGATAACCCATCTGTTTTTTTAATTAAACAGACGGAACATTACTTCATTAGAATTGGACACTCTCCAATCTTTCTAAAGTTTTTCTATCCACAGAGATGTTTATCTATTTTAAAAAATTCAGGAATCATACCTCATATTCGCTTCTTTACTAAAAGTAGAGATCCTGATTTGCCAATATATTTACTTCCTTAACCTATTTGAAACCAGATGCTCTTTCTAAAAGAATAATGATTAATATTTTAATTTAACTAATTAAGGGTGTTTAAGTGCTATTATATCTTCTCTTTTTAGATGAGTAGGAAGAGCAAAGTAATGAAGTTACCAGTAAACGGTTAGCAGGAAAATTCCTTTATTCTATTAACAATAACTCAATAAGTCGCCTAATAGCTAACTGTCATGGTCATAAAGGAATTAATTGCCCACCTTCATTCATTCATTTGTACAACAAAGTTTTATATTAAATACTTGTCAGGCACTCTACTTAACTTGGGAAAAGAGATGAAAGTTATAGTCCCTGCCTTCAAGGAGTTCAGAGTCTAGGGGAGGAGAAAGATAATTAATACAACTTGATAGGTGCCTAGATAGATTTCAGTCATGCCAGTTGAAAGAAAAGAATGATCGTAATAAAGGAGACAACGGCAATTTAGGTTGAATAAAACTTCATGAATCTTTAAAAATTAAAGGGCTGAAGAAACTCTAAAAGATGAAAGTAAAAGCTAGAAAAGCAAGTTGGATTCATGTTTAAAAAAAGACTTTGGATATATCACACTGGAGAGTTTTCATTTTATCCTAATATTGAAGAGAAAAGATCATAAGAACACTTGTGACATCAAATTTCTCATTTAGAAAAATTATCTTGGCAGTAATATGGAAGATTAACTTGAAAGGAGAAAAACTTTCCATAAAGTCTAAAAACAATAACTCCTAAAAAAGAAGACAGTTTCATATTACCATAAAAATAAAAAGAAATATTATACCTAAGCTATCTAAAAGGTTTGAAATACTCTTCCTTGCAATGCAAATAATGTTTTAAAGATTTTATTTATTTATTTTAAAGAGAGAGAAAGACAGCACGAGCAGGAGGGATAGAAGGGAGAGAAAGAGAGAATCTCAAGCAGACTCCATGCCGAGCATGGAGCCTGATGCAGGGTTTGATCCCAGGACCCTGAGATCATAACCTCAGCTGAAACCAAGAATTGGTTGCTTAACCCATGGCGCACCCAGGTGCCCCACAATACAAATAATTTTTTATAGAAAATCAGTGACCCCAGCTCTGTAAAGATTAAAAACTTAGTCTCAAAATTATCAACACTTAATATCTAATTTTATTTTTAATGTGACCAAGACAGTCTTAATGTTCCCCTCAGCTTGACTAAAACTTAGGTTTCTTCCTGAATTTAGGCCCCTGATCTCCCTTTTTCTTAGAGCATTTACTTTAGAAAACTTAAAATTGTAAATTCTTTCTCTGCCTCTTTGAGATGTAAATCTCTCCCAGACTGTTGCCAGTTTTATAACAAGGATTTAAGAGCCATCACTTTGAAATGTAATCATCAAGAAAGATAGTGCCCCCCCCATCTCCCAGTCTCTCTGGGACGGTAGGACCCTAACTTCAATAAATGCCAATTAGCAAACGCAAATGGCCTTATCACATTGACCAGCTTTCCCCCTAATGTCCTCCAGTACTTTTCCACTAACTCACTCCAATACCTAAAAAACTCTCTTACCTTTTGTTCCAGTAGAGTTGAATTCAACCATTCTCCCCTTTTGCTCTTCCTAGAGCATTCATCCATATCTTCGATTTACTAATCCTCTTCTTCCTTCACATCTCGGCTTGAATATCGCTTCCTCTAGGAAGTCGGCTGTGCAACCAGGCCTCCAAGTCTAGAGCTAGGAACTTCCTCCACTTTATCTTGTATAGTATTTTTTATGGACAGAATGTTTGTGTCCCTCCATGTCAAAGCCCTATTCACCAACATGATAATATTAGAAGTTGGGACCACTGGGAGGCAATTAGGATTAGGTGAGATCATAAGAGTGGAGATCTCATGAATGAGATTAGAGCCCTTACAAAAGTTATGAAAGTGCTTGATTTCCCTCTCTTCTTTCCACCATGTGAGGATACAATGAGAAGTCAGTAGTCTGCCATCTGGAAAAGGATCCTCACTAGAACTGTTACACTTTATCAATTGCCCATTTTCTTGTCTCTATCCCCTACTAAATTCATAACTTCATCAAGATAAGGAGAATATTTGTTGTGTTCTTTATAGAACATATAATATTAATGAATAAATATTTGTTGAATGAAGTAATGGATAATTATGAAAGTGACCCAGCCTTTAGTGTTGAAGCCAGGACACTGATTAGTCTCCTGAACTCTCAATATAGGATGTTAACTCTGTCACCTTCGTATCTGTTTTCATGCTATGCAGTCCTGCCTTCAATCTTGAATAGAAAGTGTCAGCATTCGATGCCCTTATTAGAAACTACAACCTCGGGGCACCTGGGTGGCTCAGTCATTAAGTGTCTGCCTTTGGCTCAGGTCATGATCCCAGGGTCCTGGAATCGAGCCCCGCATCGGGCTCCCTGCTCGGAGGGAAGCCTGCTTCTCCCTCTCCCGCTCCCCCTGCTTGTGTTCCCTCTCTCTCTGTGTCTTTCTCTGTCAAATAAATAAAATCTTAGAAAAAAAAAAAACTACAACCTCAAATTGTAGCCAAAAGAATTTAAGACAAATTGCCCTAGGGGAAAGCAATATACCTTTACCTTTACATGCGCTAAACTATCTTTAAAAATTTTAAGAGGAAGATAGTTTCATATTACTATAAAAATATAAAAAGAAGAACCAAGTTGAACCAACAAAAAAGTCCACATATTTGGGCCATACCACTTTAGTCCCTCAAAGGTTCACCTAAGGCCACTACATTTGAAACTCCAGGGGTGGAACACCTGGGTGGGTCAGTCAATTAAGTGTCCAACTCTTGATTTCAGTTCAGGTCATGATCTCAGGGTCATGAGATCAAGTGCCAAATGGGGCTTCAGCCTGCACGTGGAGCCTGCTTAAAATTCTCTCTCTCCCTCTCCTTCGGCCCTTCCCCACCATACCCCCTCCCCCATGTGTGTGAGTGCATGCACACATGCTCTCTCCCTCTCTCTCTCTCATAAAGAAAAAAGAAAGAAAGAAACTCCAGGGGCACTATATACTTAGAATTCTGTGTGAAAGTTACACTCCTTCCCCCAACTCCCCCTGTATACACTTTATAGTATATTTGAATAGCATCTTGTGGAGTTTTACAAGGCAGTGGTCCTGGAGTCACTTCCACTGAGTTGCTCTTTGTGTTAAGCCTCTGGCTTTTATAAAAAGCTGGAAATAGACACAAGAAGTAGCTCCTGCATTTCAGCATACATATTGTTAATGATATTGTCTTCTTCATTAATCAGTGTACTCCATATGAAGTCCCACAGAGAAATATATATATATATATATATTTTAAAGATTTTATTTATTTGACAGAGAGAGAGAGACAGTGAAAGAGGGAACACAAGCAAGGGTAGTGTGGCAGGGAGAAGCAGGCTTCCCGCCGAGCAGGGAGCCCGATGCGGGGCTCGATACCAGGACCCTGGGATCATGACCTGAGCCAAAGGCAGCTGCTTAACAACTGAGCCACCCAAGCGCCCCAAGAAATATATTTTTTTTAATTTGATGTTTGTACAGATCCAAAGCTAGTTTCTTCAAAGAAAAGTAGTAAAATGCATGAAACACTATCAAGTCTAGAAAATTAGTGAGTCCCAACTCACTGCATCCCTAAGTTGGAAGAAGTTTGCTGTGGACTGGCCAAATTCCAAAATAATCTTTGAGTTATAGTATTAAGTATCTTTTGGGAATGTCTAACTTCAGTGATGCTGGAGATATGAGATGGGGGCCAAGTGTTTCACTTCCTTGGAAAGAAGTAATCTCCCCACCTATATCTCATTGCCTTCTTCCCTCTTAAAAAGCCAACTAGGAACCAGAGTAAACCTGAGGGAAAAGAAGTATACTTTGATCTGCCTAGTCTAAGAAAAAGAAGTACTTAGAACTAACCTAACTCACCAGCACTGGGGATTCCAATAGACTTTGAGTCAAAGCTGAGGTTAGAAAAGAATGATATTCCTTTTTCTGGTATTGTCCCCTATGGGTATATTTCTCCTGAGAGGTGGTAAGATGGATTGAATATTTGGTACACTACTTTATTTCCACAGAAGTATCTATTCTGACAGATTTAAGAATAGCTAAAATTGTTCAAAAGAGAAAATGAAGTTTTTGATACCAAAACATATTATAAAACCATAATTGTTCAAATGTGGCATTTCCAGACAGATAAATTTTTTTAAAGATTTTTATTTATTTATATGCCAGAGAAAGAGAGAGAGAGAGCACAAGCAGGGGGAGCAGCAGGCAGAGGGAGAAGCAGGCTCCCTGCAGAGCATGAAGCCTGATGCGGAACTCGATTCCAGGACCCTGGGATCATGACCTGAGCCAAAGACAGATACCCAACAGACTGAGCCACCCAGGCGTCCCTCCAGACAGATAAATTGAACAAAATAGGTTTGTTTTTTTTAAGATTTATTTATTTATTTATTGAGAGAGAGATGGGGGGAGCAGTGGGAGGGGCAGAGGGAAAGGGAGAGAGAGAATCCATAAGCAGTCTACCTGCTGTGCATGGAGCCCAACACAGGACTCCAACCCAGGACCCTCAACCAACTGAGGCACCCAGGAGCCCCGGAACAAAATAGTTTTAAGCAGGGGAGTAACACAATCAGATTTACATTTTGAGGGGCACCTGGGTAGTTCAGTCAGTTAAGCATCTGCCTTCAGCTCAGGTCATGATCCCAGGGTCCTGGGATCAAGGCCCAAGTGGGGCTCTCTGCTCAGCGGGGAGCCTACTTCTCCCTTTCCCTCTGCCCCTCCCCCTCCTCCTACTCATGTACACACGCTCTCTCTCTCTCTCAAATAAATAAATAAAACCTTTTTTAAAAAAAGATTTGCATTTTGAAAGAGAATGTGGAAAGTGGATTATAAGAGGGCAAGCATAGACCCTGGAATAACACTTTTTAAGACTTTGTGGTAATCCAAGGAGGTAATAACAGGGGACTGAATAATGGAAATGGCAGAGAGAATGGAGATAAATGTACAAATCCAAGAAATACCTCAAAAATTAGAATCATCATAACTAGCAAGTTGACAAGATGATGGAAGTAAGAGAAAGGAAACAAGTGAGAATGGTGCCAAGATTCCTAAATTCACCACCTGGTGGATATGGTGTCATTCACAGAGATGGGAAACAGCAGGAGTATAAAGTTTAGAAGGAAGATATTCATTAGGGTTTTGAGATAGTTTTAGTGTAAGATAACTGTATGATACACAAAAGAGATAAGGTAGTTGTTGTTCGAGTTCAGAGAGAATTGTGGCCTGGAAATGTAGATTTGGGAGTCAGCAACATAGAAGTAATTCTTAAAGCCATGATAGTGCTGATAGTGCTCCATCAACAGATGAATGGATAAAGAAGATGTGGTATATATACACAATGGAATATTATGCAGCCGTCAAAAGGAATGAAATCTTGCCATTTGCAACGATGTGGGTGGAACTGGAGAGTGTTATGCTGAGCGAAATAAGTCAATCAGAGAAAAACATGTATCATATGACCTCACTGATATGAGGAATTCTTAATCTCAGGAACAAACTGAGGGTTGCTGGAGTGGTGGGGGGTGGGAGGGGTGGGGTGGCTGGGTGATAGACATTGGGGAGGGTATGTGCTATGGTGAGCGCTGTGAACTGTGTAAGACTGTTGAATCACAGATCTGTACCTCTGAAACAAATAATACATTATATGTCAAAAAAAAGAAGAAGAAGAAGAAGATAGCAGGAGGGGAAGAATGAAGGGGGGAAATCGGAGGGGGAGATGAACCGTGAGAGACGATGGACTCTGAAAAACAAACTGAGGGTTCTAGAGGGGAGGGGGGTGGGGGAATGGGTTAGCCTGGTGATGGGTATTAAAGAGGGCACGTACTGCATGGAACACTGGGTGTTATACGCAAACATGAATCATGGAACACTACATCAAAAACTAACGATGTAATATATGGTGATTAACATAACATAATAAAAATAAATAAATAAATAAAATTTTTAAATAGCCATGATAGTGCTGAATAGCACCCAAGAGAATGCGTACAGGGGGAAAAGATGTATGACAAAACTTTAAGGATTTCCTAAAGAATGGTAAAGACTGGTCAAAGGAAATGAGAAAAAGCAAGACAGAGAAACTGGATGAAAAATAGGAGAGTGATGTATCAGAGCCAACTAGGGAAAGAGGGATTTTTCAGAAAGGAGTTGAATGTGAAATTGGGTCAACAGTGTCAAATATTACTGATAGGTCAAATAAAAATAAAAAGAACTGAAAAGAACTGAACTGAAAAATATCCTATGAACTCAGAACAATGAAGTCAGGACCTTGACAGAGTAGTTTAGTGAAATGAAAGGAGTCTATATGACAAAAGATTAAGAAATGAATGCAAGGGGCAGAACAGAAGCAGGGAATATAGACAACAGTTTCAAGAGTTTCACATGTAAAGAAAAGGAAAAAAAGGGAGAAAAATAAGGCAGGATTAGAAGAAGTTAGACACTACAGGGAGACTTTATTGATGTAATTTTTTCTTTGGTTCATTGTTTGGTTAGTTGTTTTGTTGTACGTGTTTGTTTGTTTTTAAGATAGGTGAAAATTGAATATGTTTAAATGCTTATGGAAAGCATGATAGCCAGCCACAGAGATAAACCCAATGATCCCTGCATCCTGGTATTCACATAGAGTCCCCCCGACACACATTGAATAGTACAGATGTGTGCAAGTAATAGGAATGTGTAGAAATAATGGTGTGTGATTCCTAAGCTAAATGATAAAAGACATTATGATTTCTGCCTTGCTTTCTTGAATCACTAGCTCTGGAGGAAGCCAGCTGTCATCTTGTGAAGACACCCAAGCCACCCTATGGAGAGGTCCATGTGGCAAGGAACACTCATCCTGCTCACAGCTAGCAAGAAACTGAGGCCTCCTGCCAATACCTATGTAAGTGAGCCATCTTGAAAGAGATTTTTCACCCCAATCAAGCATTCAGATGACTGTCCCCTGAGGCTGACATCTTGACTCCACCTCATAAGAAATTCTGAGCCAAAATCTCCCCCATTCCTGATCTACAGAAACTGTGAGATAATAAATGTGTGTTGTTTTAAGCTGATAAATTGTTATGCAGCAATCAATAACTAATACAAAAGGTTATAGTATTAAAAGGGAGAGGTTAAAAATACAAAAGAAGAAAGAAATCATCGATATGCAAGGTATGCAAGGGCAGGTAGAAAAAGAAAGTATTCCCTAAGTGAAATGATCAACTTCAGATCAAAATAATGGTGTCTCTTTTATTTCATAGGAGGGAAATAAAAGGATGAGTGTTTGAAATCAAAGCTGTTAGTGACAGGGAGTGAAGAAGCATGCAGCTGATATTCTCTGTTTTCTCTGTAAGAATAAAGGGGGTAATCTCTTAAGCGTGATGAAGGAGGTAGAAGAGGTTTAAAGTTTGAAGAGGATGGGGATTAAGGAGTCCACTTGTGATAAGCACCGGGTGTTGTATGGAAGTGTTGAATCACAATATTGTACACCTGAAACTAATATTACACTGTTTGTTAACTAACTGGAATTTAAATACTTTTTAAAAATTTTAAAAATATGAAATTATTTAAAAAAGAAAGAAAAAAATTTTACATAGCTTCTATAGAGAATAGGAAAGAGGTGACCAGGGAAATGTAGAAGGATTTTTCAGTAGCATTGAGAGTCCAGTTAATGTCAGAGATCATGAATTTTTTAGGTAACCAACATGTGAATTCTCTCCAAAGTAGAGGTGAGCTACAGGAGTACCTGTTGGCAAAGTCTCAGAAAGCAGCTTTGGATCATACTTCAAATTAAGACAAAGTTGCCTGTACTGTGGTCTAATCACAGCTTGATGATTAAAATCGGCAAATGTTATTGAAGAGAAGCACAGTGCTTTACATTACGAAAAAATAGAAAACTGTTTGGCCAAGAAAATTCAGACTAATCCTCCAGCCATTGTGGTATAGAGCTATAAGCTATGTAACTAGCTTTTTTAAAAGGTCAACCAATCTAATAGTATAGGAAATTATTAGAAGTGTGTTCTGGGTATTATTAATGATTTATTATTTCTTGCTTTTCCATCTAAATACATTTTAATTCTCTTCTAGTCTCTTTTATTCCTTTAATAGGCAATTATTAATGGAATCTAATGGAATTGTCTCAAAAATAAACAAAAATTACCTCCCTTCATGCTTATATGTAATAAACTGCATTCTTCAGAATTGGCCCATCACACTTACTGCAATAAGCCCTGGGTGTTACATATAAGTGATGAATCATTAGATTCTACACCAGAAACTAATATGACATTGTATGCCTACTAACTGGAATTTAAATAAAAATGTGAGGAAAAAAAAGAATTTGTCCATCAGGTACGTTTTACCTCTGTTGAACACAACATATACATAAATTTAATCTAACAAGTAATTGGAAAATATTGCTATGATCTAATCTACAAAGTAAATTTTCCCCTCTAAAATAAATACCCATCATTGGAATTCAAATAGAGCAGTAGTATACAAACCAACTTCAATCTAACTAGTTCTAGTTTGCCTCTTTAGGTACTTTTTTTTAATTCCCAAATAAACCAGGCTTAGCAAGATTTATAGAATCCCACCATGCATTAGCTGAACAATACACGATACCCTAGATATGAATGCAGCTCCTTGTATTAATCATATTCATTAAGGGATAAAATATTTCATACAAATAAAAGTTTTTAGGCCCCAAGGTATGAAATGCATTATTTCTCAGCCATGACTATTTTTAAAGAAGCAGTATTTCTGAAAATACCTTGGGCTGTATTTCAGCAAACAATAACACACACTAATGCAAACAGATACACTGCCAAGTCATTATTCCCATCCTTATTAAGGCAAATAGTCAGACCAACCTGAAGCACTATAAATAATGAGAGTGTTAAACTGAATCCAATGAATAATTCATGAAACCTAATTCTTCCAGCTTCTTTGGCAGTTCTTTCACAGCCAGCTGAAACAATGCAGAATGATTACAAAGATGTATCATCTGTACTGTTGGGGTATATGCCTTATCTATTAAACTAGCTCATTTATTTAAAAAATAATAATCATCTCATGGCTACTTTGCATTCTAAATGTTTGTTTCTGTAGGATAATGTGATGCAAATGTACCTTTTTGGAGTTTAAAAATGAGATAATGTCCAGGGAGTGTCTGTCTCACAATTGAGACCTGACTTAAGGGTTAAGTGGAGCTCCAAGAGTAAAATGGAATAGTCTGTGACTCTCAGAGGCATTGTGTTGCATTTGTGGTCCAACACTTCACCCAGCATAAAAAAATATAGTATCAACACTTCACCCAGTATAAAAAAATATAGTATCATCAAAAAGGATCCTGGGCGTTAAGTGAGCTGAGACACTAATTCTATTTCTGAATCTGCCATTGACTTGATTTGGCCCCAGCCAAATAATGAAATTTGTTTAGACTTTAATCTCTTACTCAATCACATTTAAGTATGGACCCAAATAACCATGAGGTTCCTTCCATTTTTTATATTCAAGAATCTACATCACCAACAAACCCATCTCCCAGCTTCTAACCATATTCTACTAGATTATAAGAATCATGAAGGCAGAGTTGGATCATTTTGTTCACCAACATATCCTCAGCACCTAGCATAGTGCCTGACCCACTGGAATATTTAAATAAATATTCATTGAATAAACAAATGAACCCATTCCAATTGAGAAACACAATATCAATCCCAAGTCTGTAGCTTCTTTCACACAATATTTGATATAGTAAAAGTTTAGAAGAGCCAAAGCCCCAAGTTACTGACAGGAGCTAAAGATAAAGGAATTTTCCACATAAAGTATCATATTAAAGAGGGCACGTATTGAATGGAGCACTGGGTGTTACATGCAAACAATGAATCATGGAACACTACATCAAAAACTAATGATGTATGGTGATTAACATAACATAATAAAATAAAATTAAAAAAAATAAAGACAAAGGAATTATTACATTCAGCAACAAATATCTTAGCATTTGGTTTTCTCAGCAAATTATCAGAGCAACATATTTTCCAAAGTGTATTGTGGAGCAAGAATGGAATATGTTGGGGAGGGTATGGGCTATGGTGAGTGCTGTGAATTGTGTAAGACTGTTGAATCACAGACCTGTACCTCTGAAACAAATAATACATTATATGTTAAAAAATAAAAGAAAAGAAGAAAATAGCAGGAAGGGAAAAATGAAGGGGGGGAATCAGAGGGGGAGATGAACCATGAGAGACTATGGACTCTGAGAAACAAACTGAGGGTTCTAGAGGGGAGGGGGTGGAGGGATGGGTTAGTCTGGTGATGGGTATTAAAGAGGGCACGTACTGCATGGAGAACTGGGTGTTATATGCAAACAATGAATCATGGAACACTACATCAAAAACTAATGAGTAATGTATGGTGATTAACATAACATAGTAAAAAAAGTAAAAAAAATGGAATATGTTGGGATGCCTGGGTGGCTCAGTCGGTTAAGCATCTGCCTTTGGCTCAAGTCATGATCCCAGGGTCCTAGGATTGAGTCCTGCATCAGGCTCCCTGCTCAGCAGGGAGCCTGCTTCTCCCTCTGCCTGCCACTCCCCCTGCTTGTGCTCGCTCGCTCTCTCTCACTCTCTCTGACAAACAAATAAATACAGTCTTTAAAAAAAAAGAATGGAATATGTTTTTCTATTACTAGTGTAGCTAGGCTTAGGACTAGCATTCTGAATATCAACTGACTATCCTTTTCTATAGTAATCCTATTGTAAAGGAACAAAATCTCTCCCTCTCCCATTACACATGTATGAACATATGCACACTTAAGCCTGTATCTCTCCTCAAAACACAGACTCAAAGACTATACACAATAAAAAGAGGCTTAAAGTAGATACCATGGAAGTTTCTGGAAGAGAATATTCTGTAGTTGCTGCCAACTTCATGCTTACCATAGTCTATTTTGTATTTTATCCCCATTGTTTGATTCAACCTTTGTTCTATGGAATTTGGGCATTATATCCAAGAATCGAGGATTAGCACTCTGTTCCCTCCCTCAGGAATCCTTCCTGACTTAGGATAGCAGTGCAGGGGAGGAGTATTTTAACTTTGGATTCCAAAATACATGAAATTAATTCAAGCAGGCTATTGTAACCATTCAAAATATGAAAGAAAGACATTTTATATCCAAGAAAAGCCTCTATAACAGACACCTTGTACTATATTGTGCTTTGTATAATAATGATACAATATGAAAGATTATAATGAAAGCCATAAAGTATAGCAGAAAACCCCTGGACCACTTAATAAAGTCATTGTGGTGACCCTTATAATAGATACCCAATTTACTCTCCCATTCTTCCACTGAGTAATATAAGTTGCAACTTCAGAAATTTATTTAAGCTCAAATTTGCCAGTGGTTGGTTCAGGAATGAGTATGTGGCATAATTATTACCAATTAGACATAAGAGAAATGCTAGATGCTTTTAGAAATAGTATTCTTTTCTTCTAAGGCAGTGGCAAAAAAAAAAAAACTAGTATCTCTCTATAGCTAGAAGTGAATAAGAAAACATATAGCCCAGACTGTAGCCAGGTAAAATCACAAGGGAACCAGCCTTGGTTTGAAACCCAATACTACGGAGAGCATAATGGAAAAAACAAAGAGCCTAGGTTCCAGTGACATTAGTGTATCACTAAAGCAGTTAAATCTGTAGCCTACTTTACTTCTGGATTTTCTTTTATTTGAAATAATAAATGTCCTCATTGTTTAGGTTAGTTAAGTTTGGGCTCTTTTTCCTTGCAGCCCAAAGAATCCTATTTGACACACTTAATTTTCTATAAGTGGAGGCCATCTACTATGTGATTTTAAATAAGCATATAATTAAGGTGATTTAAGATGATTTTTTAAAAACCAGAATTTAAAAAAGAATAGCAAACCAGTGAAGAATTCAGCCACACATAACAGCCCACTCTGAGCATATAGTATACTCAGCAAATATTTCCTATTTGATTTACCAAGTTTTTTTATTTGATCATTCACAAGCAATTTCTTTTAAATGTTAAACATAAAAGGCATCCTAGAAATAAAACTTTATGTGTCAGTCTGTCACTGTGGAAAGAACTTTATGGAAGTTAGAGATGGAAGACGCCTGTCTGATTTGTCCCTTTGTCAAGGCATGAGTTTCTTACGATGTATTTTCTCATTAAAATTATACAAAGGGTCTCAATCCTGAGGCTTTAATGAATAAGCTGACTTCTAGCTGGGATTGAAATGAGATTTTTTTTTCCCCCTGAGGAATAGTACTACAAATGTGATCAAGTGAATTACTGAGGGATTTCACCCTACTCTGTAAGACTCCTGGTCTGTTCCAGGGTGATAATCTCTAAATACAGAGAATGAGGAAAGGGTAAATGTTGTATATCTGTAAGAGTAAACTGGAAACTCAAAAGAGAAATTAAATTCAACAGAAAGAGCTGCTCTCAGCTTCCACCACAGCTACAGACAGATATAAACTCCTTGTGGAAGTAAACTTTCTAAAAAATCATTCCAATTATAAGGGCCATAAAAACAACCTCAATATTCTCACTTGGCCTCACCTCCTAACATGCATCAATCACACTAAAGTAGTTGGGCTTCACAGTTTCTTACAATATATTTATTCTTCCGTGGTTTTATTTGCAATGGCTCCTTTGTTTAGGATGAACTCCTGCTCCTCCTAACCCTTCCACAACTCCCCTCCGCTCCTGCCTCTACTCTGTTCTCTCATCTCTTCCCTATTCTCTCTTCCTCTTTTCCTCTCAGTTCTCACTCACCATTTCAGGTCTAATTCAAATCTGACCTTCAGAAAGGCCTCCCAGAGCATTCCTTTCCTCTGAATTCTTATAAAGGAAAGTGTATGTCACAAGATTCCGTGTCCTGATTTAATGAGGCAAAATGGTATAATGAAAAGCACAGTCTTTAGGAGGAAATAAGAATTCAGCTCTGACACTCAATAGTAGACCCTCAATGAATACTGCTGGTTATTATTATTAACAGCAATAACAATTAGCAGTTATTAATAGTTGATTTTGCTATGTGATAATTTTATGATCCTGAGCAAGACATTTAACCTATCAAAACCTCAGTTTTTCTATCTGTAAAAATCAATAACATCTGTCCACTAACCTCATAAAATTGTAAAAATTGAAATGAGATGATGTGTGTGATAGTGCTTGTAATGATTATACAAATATTTACATGATAGATCCTAAGAGAGCTATTGAATATACTCATTGAAAGATTATTACTCACGTGAGAGAATGTTTATGTTGTAATGTCAAATGAACAAAAGAAAAATACACAGTTGCTCAACAATGTGATTAAAAACTACATAAAAAGTACATTTTATGAAAGAGTCTAATGAGACATTAGTCGTAGTTTTCAGGGCAGGAACTAAGGTAAAGCAAGTGGGGTGCCTGGGGCACAAAACTTAAGAAGGCACTCTCTTATCTCCTGCTTTTTAAAAGCAAGTTCAGCCTCCTTATATTTTGTGCCCTAGACTATATTCTGGATACCCAGATAAAGTTGCAATGCTGGGGCAACAGAGGGTCAGTTTGAAGCTGAAAAGTAATGGCTAAATAATTGGCACACCAATTAATTAAAACTTTCAGTAGGAACACTACATCTTAACTGTTTTTCTTATAATCAAATTGTTTCTTAAAGATACATTCTGACAAAGTGCAAAGTCCCAAATCCCAGCCAGAAGAAGGCATAGAGCAAAAACAAAGGCCTACCATAGACTTCAATGTAGTGGAATGGCTTGCCTTGAGTTGGAAGCAGAGTCTGCCTGGAATTTTTTTTAGTCAATATATGACTTCACGACCTAGAACAATCAATTTTCCAAAGAAATAACTCAATAATGATATAGGTAGCATAATGTGGTTGACAGCATGAGAGTGCTGAAACCAGATCACCCAGTTTCAACTTCCAGCTCCACCATTTATGAGTCTATTCAATTAAGGCAAGTTACCTAATTTCTTTGTGGTTTTGTTTCCCTCATCTATAAGGCAAATATAACAATAACACCTACCTGATAGTGCTACTGTGAAAATTAAATGAGTTAATCTACATGCAGTGTTAAGAGTAGTGCATAAAACACAGTAAATCCTTAATAAATCTTGGCTACTATTACTAGCTACTGATTACAATTCTTCCTTTAGTTCAAAAAGCACAAATGCCTCTGGGGATAACACTGTAATTTATAGTTAGTTTTTTATACTAGACTAAATAAAAGATCTGAGGGCAGATTTGGGAGAAAACCATGAGGAATCAGGAGTGGAGATTTAGGAAAACATGTGAGTAGTAGGTTTGTAAAAAGTAAATAGAAGAAAGAATACACTGTAAAGTCCACAATATTTTGCTCATGGGCATACAGCAAAGATAGGAGCCTAGTTTAAAAGTGGAACAGCAGTACTTGGATTCCTTCTTTTCCTTCCACTAAATTAACTAATAAAAAAATTGGGGGCAGTCTAGTAGTTACCTAGAGTTATGTAAATAAATAAATAAATAAATAAATAAATAAATAAATAAATACGTGTTCTCAAGAAATTCCCTGGAAGAAACACAATTCATAATCATGAAATAATTAGAGACTATCTCAGCATATAGGAAAAAACTAAATTGTCTGAAATAAACAGTACGTACCACCAAAGTTTAGCTTCTACTTTATTGAAGCTACAGGAACCCATCTCTTGTCCCACATAATATTCCGCAGTAGCAATAGCTTCAGGGGTCCTGGGGTAACATAATTAAATCAGAGACAATTAGATTGGCAGAATCTGAGATTTTATTGGTGACTATAGAGATCAAAGATATGGTCTCAGCCTGACATAGAGAGAAACTTTCATGAAGATTTCTTAAGTCCCCACATTATAATAACTTTATAAGTTTCATAGAGCTCCCCCCTGTCCATATAATACCTACATCCATGTAACATGGAGAGGGAAGGAGGAGGAGAAGGTGTCATGTCAGGAAAGAAACCTTGCTGTCTTTTTCCTAAGAGGTTTCTAAAACTGATCTGGCTCAATGGCTTAACTTACTCTTTGATCTTTCAAATAGACCATGATGAGACTCCTTGATCCCTCAAGACAAGCCTCACAAATCTTAAATGTATAAAGGAAAAAATGAAGGAAATCAGTCTTCACCATTCTACCTTAGCCTTATTTCCAGAAGGAACCATAACTGATTATCAGAAAATTAGCCTCCATATCTCAGCTAACTAGTTTTCAATTAGTGAAGTGTTTTTAAACTGTACTTTGCAACTGTTTAGTAGATCATGAAATCCATTTTTTAAAATTATGTTATATTTGTGTTCAGGTTTGCATGTATTTGGGTCATGATATAAAATGCTTTCTTAGTGTGGGTCACAAGTCAAAATATTTGAAAAACACTGATCTAATCTATTAAGAGGGCATGAGATAAACAAAGGAAATTCACCATACTGACACCTAGCTATACAATGCTATATTGACATAATTTTCAGCAGATGAGGGGAGAGGACAGGTAATCTGATCTGCCAGATCTCCTGATAATATCAGAAGAGTGTCAATTCTTTTTTTTTTTTAAGATTTTATTTGTTTATTTGACAGAGAGAGAGCCAGAGAGCACAAGCGGGGGAAAGAGTAGAGGGAGCAGGAGAAGCCGACTCCCCGCTGAGCAGGGCGCCGGATGTGGGGCTCGATCCCAGCACCCTGAGATCATGACCTGAGCCGAAGGCAGCTGTTTAACCAACTGAGCCACCCAGGCGCCCAAACTTAATATGATTGTTCAACTTGCCTCCTCTCATAGAAGGATTGGGAGAGGACTCCAAACTTACATGTTGAGTTCACGCTCCCTCACTACTTATTATATAATGGTTGTCATTTCCCCAGGTCTACAAATAAAGGTATATATGCCTGTGGGTGCTGAAGAGTTTATGTGTCTATGTACAAAATATTTAAGTGTAAAATGGTATTTCTTGTTAGGATGGGCAATACTGGACCTGTCCAAAATAAATCTTGTTAATAAGATTTTATCTGATAGAACAGATATAATGTAGGCAATTACCTCAGAGGGTGTGGGGAGAATGCCCTAAAGAAGCAAACTGCAAGTTATGATAAGTTGTCCGTGAGCATTGAGTAAAGGCCTGCTGTCAGGTGGCCAATAGGGCAGCTGACAAGAAACACAGACAATTGTATGTGTGAAATGGCTTCCTTGTTCATTCCTATCCTACTGTTTCTGGCTTATGCACTGCTGGAAATGTCAGCCCCACTGATGCCAAAACTGCCCTGAATATTTATCCACCTTCATCACCATTACTGCTCGTTATTTTTATAATTTCCCTTTACCTTCTTTTTTAGATGATGTGCATTATATGTTATATGCTATCTGTGCTAACTGACAAATTCATAAAATTCATTGTTTGCTACACTTCCGGGCTGTGTGTATAAAGTTATTTGAATAACATCTTCATGAGAAAATCATTTTCTCATCCACACATTTTTCATCTGCACAAACTCTAAATCTAAAAGAAATGGAAAGGCTAAAGGAAGCATACAGAAATTCCCACAGAGCAGAATAAATCAATTTCACTTTAGTCTCACCTCTTTATCCCCAAATATGGTCATTACACTCCCTAGAACTGACATAAATAGGAGAAAAAAATGCATGAGGGAGGAGCGACTGGGTGGGAGTACTATTAAATGCCATTTTCATAGCTCTTAGCAATTTTACAAAAGCACTTACATATACATTATAACATCTAATCCAGACTACATTTTGATGCTGTAGAGAATATTATTCATCTTCATTTTTCAAATAAGGAATGGAGGCTCTGAAAGGTAAAAACACAGCCAAGATTCAAACAGAGTCCATCATCTGATCCTTCCATCTATCACACTGCTTCTCTATTGACTGAAGATGCTTAGGGCTTGTTCAAAAGGGATGAGTTAAAATCTTTTTGAAAAAAAAATTAGTATGTAGGGTGGTATATCATCTCAATACCAACACAATCTTCTATCTACTCTGGTCATAGGTCTCTACTACTAATTATCATGTTCATAGTCATGCAAAGCAGCAGCGATGACTGTCTAGAACAAAGCAAATACTCTACTTGCTCCCATTCTCTCATAGCAAATTACTTTCTGTATCTGAACCTAACATAATACTCAAAATTTAGGGCCAAAATCAGGAAATTTTGTCATGCATAAATACAGGGTACCCAAGAACCCAAGTTAAGGTCATCCTAGGCTGTTTCCCTCACGTACATGGGTGTGTTTGCTATGAAATCAGTGTAGATGTGAAAAAAACCAGATTCTCTGGCAATTCAATCTTTCCCAATCTCTTATGTCCAAGAAAGTGATGGAAAAGATATTAAGCTATTCAGCAGGGGAAGTATGGAAGTCTTGAATCACTATATTGTACATCTGAAACTAATATTACATTGTATATTAACTAACTGGAATTTAAGTAAAAACTTAAAAAAGAGAAAAGATAGTAAACTATTAAAAGGAGGAAATCACTTTGATAGATATAGCATTTTATTTTAAAAGAATTTATTGAACATCTCTAACGTGCAAGGCTGTACCTGCCCATCTACCACAAAAATAGTAATGGTGGTAGAGCTTTAGAGGCCTTGCTAGCAGTCCAGGACCCTGGCAAATGGACAATCATTGCTATTTGATATCTTGTCTCAATGCTCTCCTTTTTCTCCCTCTCTTGCTTTCTTCCGTAAAGCAATAGGCTATAAACATAACTCAGAACTAAAATTTCCTAAGTAGGACCACTCATATCCACATAGTGTTGCAGAAAGAACAACTCTGAATCACCTCTTGCCCTGATTCAATAGGTAATATCAACAAAGGGTTTGGTTATCCCACTTTTGGGGGAAGGTTTTTTGTGGGGTTTCTTTGTTTATTTGCTTGTTTGCTTTTGCTGTTGTTTTTCGTTTTTTTACAACTAGAACTCTACACAATAAAGTTTAGTAATGGAAACAATTTCCCAAGAATGACATAATGAGATTTTATATAATACACACACACACACACACAACCTAATCCAAATCCAAATTCAAAATAATCAGGATCCAAAAGGAAAAATATCAAAGAGACATCAGAGAGTAAATTGTATTTGCCATTGCAATTAACGAAGGCTTCATCTTTTCTTCCTTACCATATTTCTTTATTACAATATTCCTGATTATTCATCCTGTAATACTATTTAGTCCTCAATAGATAGAAGTACTGCTATTGTTTGAAAAGTTTTTATTGTGCATTCAAAACAAATCTTCTATTTTAACCATTTAAAATGAATTCAAAACACAATACTTAAAGTTAACCTGTGGTAAACCTTTTTGTAAAATGAATAATTGTAGCAATGCATAAAGTTGAAATTTCATATATTGGGTTTCATGTTGGCTTTTTTCATAACTGGAATATGTCATTTTGAATTTCATATTCACAACCAAATGTGATACTGCAAATAGGGTTGACTGTATGTCCATCAACATTTCATGTTAAAATGGCTGAAGACACCACATAACTGTCTTGACCTATCTCAGTATTGCTCACTCCAAGGGGTTTAGTAAGTAAATGCATTACAGATGCAACAAGGACTTCAACAACTATAGCCATCTGGTTCTTATAGATAGTATTCCTCACAAGAAAATAAAAACTGACAACCTAACTTGGTGTGAAAATGTACAACCTAATGGTCTAAGATACCACTCTTTCTTTCTGACCTCAATCTATCATTCAATAACACAGTTTACCATAAGTGAACTGAGACTGAGATTTACACATACTGAAAACTGCTTTAGCATTTCTAGAACAGCACATGCTATAATGATGGGCACGCAAGCTTCTCTGATTTAGAAAGCTCAGTTTAGAAAGTTGCTCTCATCAGGCTTAGGTAAAGTAAGATCCACACCTTATTAACTAAAAGTCTCAAAACAAAACAAAACAACACAAAACAAAAACCCAGCCACTCATTTTCTTTCCTGGTTATTTCCAGAGAGGGAATGAGAAACAATACAAGGAAAAGGGAATTGGTTATCAATCTCTCCCTTAGGGAAGGTACTCAGTGGTTTAAAGAGAGGCTGGTTTTTATGCTTTATATTCTGCTTTCCCAGTGGCTTAGGGGAAAGGTAGAGAAAGAAGCTATATGAGAGAGAATGAGAGAGAACTTTTCATGAGAAGATGGGAAAATTCAGAATTCCTTAAAAGGTTCCCTACTTCTCTAGGTCAAGGTCAGATTAATATAAATTCATCTTAAATTAAGAAAGGAAGAGAGAAAAGGAAGCCCTAATTCCAAAGAATACTCCTCCAATTGTTCAGCTCTTCTCAAAGCTGTGGTGCATGCAAAGCCTACTTGGTCAGCAATGAAGCAATAACCCAGAGCCCTGTCTGCATGGGGAGCCTGATCCCTGACTTGTGCCTCACTGACTCGGCACCACAGCCATTTGTCTTCCCACCTGAGCTGAGCTGGGCTGATGTTTTACTAAGTAGCAGTCCCATCTCTTCCAATAAGGAGAATCAGGCATGGTGTGGCATTCACTACAATAATTTCATAAGATCCTTTTAACCTCTTTCTTTCAGTAAGACACAATCATAAATTTAACAAACAGTTCTAACCAAATAGATTAGACTTTCAAAAATTGTGTTCAAATATGGAAACCAACAGGTTTCATCTTTTTCCCCCCTCAGCATATAAGAAATAAAGAAAGTACCAGTAATTCCCTTCCAACCTAAACTTTTAAAGCTTTTCAACTTTGGAATATTTTTACCTTTCAAAAAACAGAAATGTTGTTTTAAGTATTATTTTCAGAACAACAAAGTATCATGTAAGATGAGCAATAGACTTATAGACTTTTTAGAGGTTATAGGTTACTTTTCCAGAGCATAGCAACAATGTTTGAAATCCAAGCATCTTACAAGACTCCTTTGCTAGGAGTGCCTGGGTGGCCCAGATGGTTAAGCGTCTGCCTTCCGCTCAGGTCATGATCCCAGGGTCCTGGGATTGAGCCCCACATCTGGCTCCTGGTTCAGCAGGGAGCCTGCTTCTCCCTCTGCCTCTCCCCCTCCTCATGCTCTCTCTCTCTCTCTCTTTCTCTTTCTATCTCTGTATCTCAAATGAATAAATAAAATCTTTTTTAAAAAAAAGACTCCTTTGCTAGAAATAAAATTTGCAAGGATGGTTTTATAACAAAAAATAAAACTGTGTGTTTGTTTCTGCAGATACAAAGGAAAAGGGAATATTTTATCCCTTCTTATCTTGCTGATATTTTCATCAGCAATTAGAAGTCCCTACAGTTTTAGTGCTAGTACCAGAATTTCATTAATTAGCATCAAGAGAAAAATAAAGACTGGCTAAAAAGTTGAAAACTTAGAAAGTAAAAAAAGGGAAAGGGCCAAATAAGATTATTAATAAGTGAAAATTGGGGCATATAATGTTTTGCATCCTCATCTGACAACTCAATGACATTACAATTAGAAAAATAATAATTATTACCCATATAAATGGAGCTCCATTACATGGGAGAATTATGATAATTTGCATGAATAGCTTAAGCTTCAAAACTCTGACTTACACATAAAATTTGTAGTTAACATATTAATTCTAGATATTTCTTTCATTAAAATGTTGATAAAAAAATATGTCCTCATCTGAACTATAAATGAATTTTTAATTCCTTAAAGGGATTCTGCATTATATAAAACAAATTTGAGAATTAGTATGCAATTCTGAGGATCAAGGCCCTTTCTAGAAGCATAAAATATTCAATTAACTATCCTGTAGAATTTTTAATTGTGACATTGAAATGCTAAGCAGAGCATTAACATCTATTATTCTTTATGAATTAATATTTTCCAGGACTGCATACACTGTTGGTTCTCTAATAGCACTTTGGGGCACTATTTAAGTTTTTGGTTTCATTTCTCAACCCATGTTAAAGGGTCGTGTTTAATTCCGACTAAGCTACTTTTCATAACCAATGAAGCATCATTTCAAACCAAGGAAATATACTTGTTTAATTTCAAAGGGGGGTAGATTTTTAATGTACTAGGACAACTTCTTTCATAATTTCAAAATCAACAAGATGGTCCAAAATCCTAATGCTGTGCTATAAGAAATTATTACCATAATGTGCTTTCTGGCTCATTTCTTTCCTTCACAAAAAGAGCAAAAAGTCCTCCACCTTACTTCCAGAGAACAAGCTAACTCTGCATAAAAGTGTAATCAGCACAGTATGGAGGTAGCCTAAAACAGTATTCTTGATACACCACCAAAACTTAAATGAAAAGAACTGATAGCAAATAATGGTTAAGAGTCTGAGTTATGAAGTCAGAAAATCAGACAGAGCTAATCTAAATATTGACCACCAACTTACTAGCTCTATGACTTTGGTCAAGTTACCTAATCCCTTTAAATCTCAGTCTTCTCATCTGTAAAATGGGAATAATGATAACACCTACCATTATAGGGATCCTGTCAGAATTATGAAATAGTGCAGATGTAATATTGAACCCAGTGCTTGGTCCTAGGGAATGATCAGTAGCTATTTTATTTTAATTACATTAAAACTCTGATTAATCATCTGGACATTTCTAAACTCAATATAATTCCAGAATAATAAACAGGTTTTGAACTTATCTATAGCTATAATCAATTGGCAGCGGCTGCCTGGAGCACTGTGTTAAGAATAATCAATGAAGCATCATTTCAAACCAAGGAAAG
Source organism: Eumetopias jubatus (assembly GCF_037043125.1). NCBI lineage: Eukaryota > Metazoa > Chordata > Mammalia > Carnivora > Otariidae > Eumetopias > Eumetopias jubatus. Next base: position 52,429,372 of record NW_028274813.1, read on the forward strand.
ATTATATTTGCTTAGTAAGAGAGTGGAGAATTTTAAATATATTATAACAACTTCTTACATAATTTCAAAATCAATGAGGTTTTTCAAATCTGAGTCTGGACTCAGCTGAAAAGAGTTATCAATTATTGCTCTCTACTATGAGTCCAGAATGGGGAAATAGCCATGTTTCTATCCCTAGTATAGCTCTGCATTTTTTGTCATTTAAGTAATTTTTCCTGCTGATGAGTTTTGTTTGTTTGTTTGTTTGTTTGTTTTTTGCTTTTCACTTAGTTTGCCTTCAGGCAAATAAGAAAATCCATTCACATATGTAACAGAAAAATTGTGAGCAGATCCAGAGAAAATTACTAAAACAGACTTGGTCCAGGATATACCAATTCAAACTGCCAATGCAACACTGCCAAGAAGGTTCAACTGACTGACAGATCATCACAATAAATGGGGTTTTCTTTGCATTGTTTTTTAAGTAGGCTCCACACCCACCGTAGAGTCCAACTCCGAGCTTGAACTCATACCTTGAAATCAAGAGCTGAGCTGAGATTAAGAGTCAGATGCTTAACTGACTGAGCCACCCAAGTGTCCCAATAAATGTTTATTTTTTAAATAAATACATATGTATAAACATTAGGTCAAATAGTTTAACATATTGAAAGATAATGTGTTTATTCCTTTTTGAAATGTATGAAGAAGGTTGGAAATCACTTACATTAAGGTAGTTTTTTTTTTTAAGATTTTTTATTTATTTATTTGACACAGAGAGAGAGACAGCAAGAGAGGGAACACAAACAGGGGGAGTGGGAGAGGGAGAAGCAGGCTTCCCACGAGCAGGGAGCCTGATGGGGGGCTCCATCCCAGGACCCTGGAACCATGACCTGAGCCGAAGGCAGACGCTTAACAACTGAGCCACCCAGACACCCCTAAGGTAGTTTTTGAAGAGTGGTGGTTTCTTTCAAGAAACAAACATTCAAAAGAGAGTCTACCACCCTACTGCCAACTTCCTTAGTTTAAAAATTGGCATGATTTTAATGGTTTCCTGTCTCACATTTAGGTCTTTAATCCATTTTGAGTTTATTTTTGTGTATGGTGTAAGAAAGTGGTACAGTTTCATTCTTTTGTATGTTGCTGTCCAGTTTTCCCAACACCATTTGTTGAAAAGATGTTGTTTTTCCATTGGATATTCTTTCCTGGTTTGTCAAAAATTAATTGACCATATAGTTGTGGGTCCATTTCTGGGTTTTCTATTCTGTTCCATTGATCTATGTGTCTGTTTTTTTTTGTGCCAGTTTTTTTTGTGCCAGTTCCATACCGTGTTGATTTTAGAAAAACAAGCAATGTAGAAGAGAATATAATTTTTAAAACAACTTAAAAACAGAGTTCATCTGCTAAACTCACATAAGTTCATTAGATTTACAAAAGATATTTTTCAACAGTTCATATTTAATCCTATTCAATATTTATCTTTTGCCTCAGATAACATATCAAAATACAGATTTTGTTACCATTAAAATAGTATAATTAATAATAGCATCCAGCAAGACATGAAAGATTAAGCCATCTTTCCCAAATAGCTACATAACCAAACACTGACATAGCATGTTAAATTTACCAACTGAAAGTTATTGCTAATTCTACTCACACAATCCATGAAATAAAGGGGTTTTATTAAAATACAATGCTGTCACCCATAGTTTGACCAACATATATTTTCTTTTTAAATTTTTTTATGTCATAACACATCTTTTTTAGTAGATAAGCAGAACATTTCTCCTATCAGCTGCAAATTTATGTTTTCTTCATAAATGGTCCTATGAAGTACTTAGTATAAACCAAGTGGTCTAAGAAAATTTGTATGCAATGCTTTTCACTAGATTATTATTTTGAAGAAAAGTAAACCCTTGTGTATTAACACTAAATAGATTGTATCTAAGAACCACAGAATCTTAAAGTTGGAAGATTGCTTAAAACAGTGATTGCCGATGATTTTACCAGTAAGAACCCCTTTCAAATGTTATCCAAAATAACTCATGTTTTGAAAATTTCCTATATCCAAAAAAAACGCATTTAGAGAAGTGATTACTTTTCCTACTCTTAATAAATATATGAAGCTATGCCCTTTCCAATAGGCTTCAGAAATAGCTCATGCACCAATGTGAGCACATTGTGCTGATAATGGGTATGATATCCAGAACCAGATGCCCAGGTTCAATCCTAGATCCACCACTTAAAAATTGCATGATCTGTGCTTGTTTCCTTAGTATTATAATGGAGATAATTAGAGTAACTACCTCATAGGAGTAAATACTAATATGTGTTAAAGCCCTTAAAACAATGCCTGGCAGATGGTAATTATTCATTAAGTATTATTATGTTAATTTACCATTGTATTCCATGAGGAAGAAACCATCTTTGAAACTTATCTAGTCTAAGTATCCAGCCAAGTATCTTTTTCTACAACAATCTTGACTGATAGCCATCCATCTCCTTCTTGAACATGACCAACCAACAGAGAATGTGTCAGCTATCTATTGCCACAATAGTAGTGGATAACAAACCACCTAAAAACACAGTAACTTAAAAATGTAACTATTCAGTTTATAATAAACAAACGAGTCAGCGATTTAAACTGGGCTTGCCTAGGCGGTTCTGGACTTAGTTGTATTGAGCTTGGATGTCTAGGGGTCAGCTGGCCCTCAGCTGATTTATAAAAGCCTCAACTGGGAAGACAAGGATGACTCATGTGCATCTCACTCTCCAGCAGTCTAGCCCAAGCATGTTCCTATGGTGCTGGCAAAGATGCAGGAGAAAACAAATCCCAACATGCAAGCCTACATCGGTCCTCTGCTTGTGTCACATCTGCTAACATCCCATTGGCCAAGCAAGTCACATGGTTCAGCCCAGAGTTAAGGGGCAGGACAGCTCAAACTGCCCATAGTGGGAGGCACTGCTAAGTTACATGGCAAAAGATGTGGATACAGGAAGTGTGAAAAGTTAGATCATCACTGCCATTATACACAGGGAGTCTATTAGATAGAAGTCAGTCCTTCACATATACTTGGGGCTGAGCCAAAACTTCCATTTCTTTAACTTCTCTAATTTGTTCTTAGTTAACCCTCTGGAGCTACAACTGTGTAGCTCTAATCATTCTTCCACACAACTTTAAGTAGCTTTAAAATATTTGATTAGGCTCCTCATAAGTCATACCTTTTGCGAGCTAAAAAAAAAAATACAACTCAGTTCCTTCTTATTGTATTTCATATCATTTGGAACAGGATCTTGCTTATATTGTCAATATTCCCTTTAAATCATGGTACTTTATACATGTCAGAAACACTCGTGTTATTCCATTATTGTCGTTATTCCAGGTACTATACATCTATTATTAGATTTAAAAAATAGTATGGGCTTTTTTGGCTGCCATATCACACTATGAACTCACACTGAGCTTGCCAGCAAATAAAATGCCCTGGTGTTTTTCATATATTGTTAAGGGAAGCTCCTCTTAGTACGAATTTCCCATAGATTGACCCAAGAACAGACTTTCTGGAGTATATGCTTTAGTTAACAATAAATTAGTATGGCATCATCATGGTTTTCTTGTTGCCAATTTGAATTATCTGAATTGCTTGCTACATGTTTGTAAATTCACTGATTAGTCTATCCCAAATGCTGGTCCCTAGTGAACTGCCTATCATCTACTGCCAAAGCACTTACCATGTTATGTTATGAATTATTTGTTCATAGATCTCTCTACCAAAATATGAGCTCCAACTGGCAGGAATTATTCTCTCCTCCATTGTATATATTTTTCATTCCTTCACCTGTACCTTTTATGATGTGGCTTCAGCTCACTCTTCTCTGGATACAATCCAGTTGGTCAAAGTCATTTTCAAAATATGAACCCAAAACTAAAAATCCACTGTATATGTTTTACAGAGAGGGGAAGGTATTATTTCTCTGTGATAGGACCAATGATTGGATTACTACCTTTCTTACTTTTTTATTTTTGGGCAACTACATTACACCCTCAACTTATTTTAACTTTACAGTCAACAATATCCTTAAAATTTTTTCACATATTTTCACATGCACCACATTATACACAAGGTTTTTTTGTTGTCTTTTTTTTCCCACTTAGGTGAAGCACTTTACATTCAGTTTTAGGAAATTTCATTTTCTTCGATTTAACCGCCCATCTCCCAGTCCAACTAATCAGGATCATTTAGATTTTAATTCTATCATTTGACATATTAGCTATGCCTCCTAGCTTCATCATTTGCCAATTTAATGAGTATGTCATTTTAATAAAATAATTTTAAAATATTAACCCCAACATTTCAAAAGACACATTACTAGGGGCGCCTGGGTGGCTTGGTCATTAAGCATCTGCCTTCGGCTCAGGTCATGATCCCAGAGTTCTGGGATCAAGCCCCACATCGAACCCCGCATCGGACTCCCTGCTCAGTGGGAAGCTTGCTTTGCCCTCACTCCCCCTGCTTGTGTTCCCTCTCTCGCTGTGTCTCTCTCTGTCAAATAAATAAATAAAATCTTAAAAAAAAAAAAAAGACACATTACTAGAGATAAATTTTAGGCACTATTTGACCACAGTCTTCAAGCCAATTTCTGTGTCTTTAATGTACTATGTTTTCAAAGCATGTTTATATTTTAGTGTTAAACCTTTAAAAGACCAAAAACTAGGGCGCCTGGGTGGCTCAGTGTTAAGTGTCTGCCTTCGGCTCAGTTCATGATCCCACGGTCCTGGGATTGATCCCCGCTTTGGGCTACCTGCTGGGCAGGAAGACTGCTTCTCCCTCTCACACTCCCCCTGCTTGTATTCCCTCTCTTGCTCCCTCTCTCTGTCAAATAAATAAATAAATAATATTTTTAAAAAATAAAAGACCAAAAACCTGCAAGGCCAATAGAAATTAATTTCTAACAATGAAACTTTGTGGGAGTTGTGGGAGAAAGAGTTCTGGCAGGAGAGTTCTATTGTAGTTGTCTGTTTATTCATAAGCCTATACTAGCTAATAGCATCCTTGCCTACTTTTTTTTTAAAGATTTTATTTATTTAATAGAGAGAGACACAGAGAGAGAGGGAACATAAGCAGGGGGAGTGGGAGAGGGAGAAGCAGGCTTCCTGCGGAGCAGGGAGCCCAATGTGGGGCTTGATTCCAGGACCCTAGGAACATGACCTGAGCCAAAGGCAGACGCTTAACAACTGAGCCACCCAGGCGCTCCTTGCCTACATTTTTAATTCCTTCTCTTCATAATGGTAGTTCAGTTGTGCTGAGTTATTTATTAGAAGTATTGCCTTGAGTGAGACTGATGTGGAGGAGATATGATCTGCTGATTTCTTTTAAACATAACTCTAATGCATATTATTTCTCACACTAACATCTGCGGCCCACAGCTCCACATAAAGAATCCCTAAGGGTTCCAGGTAATCATGAGGGCTGTAACAATACAACATTAAAATTATTTCCTCATGTAAAATCTGAAAGAAGTCAGAGCTTCCATATATTAGGCTTGATTTTTGGCATACCTAAGTTACTATGATCATCTTCTAAATTCATTTTGGATTCAGCAATTTTACTTCCATTTTTATAACTCTCATGTCACTGAATCTTCCCTAGAATCCCTACAACCCTGACTTGGTGAAAAGGAGGTGAATCACAAGCTATACTTGTTTTATTCTTAGTGTGCAGCACAATTCTGAGGGAGTTGCAGATGTTCAGAGACAAAAAAAACAACAACAAAACAAAAAGAAAACCCTTGTTAGGCCAAAATAACACTCCTTTGAGCCATAAAGAGAGTGCTTCTTATTGCCTGAATCTTAATACATGTCAAGAGAGAGGGGGCCGCATGACACTTTCAAGAGAAACTATGTGCTCTCTGCCCTTTTTTGATGTCTTTTTCAGCGTGACAAAAGGCACAAATGGCAAAGAAAGAATACCACATTTATGAACCAGGTGAGTAGTCTACCACACAATTTCATTTCTATTACTCACAGGCTGTGTGTGAGATGCATATGGAAAAGAAAACCAGGAGTGGCTCCTTTCCAGCCAAAACAAATCCTTTTGTCAGAGATGAGAAAACTTTGCTAAAATTATGCTAAATTAAAGCGTGTCAGAAGACAGGTTCCAAACATGACTCTGAAGCTATTTTTAAACAAAGTGGTAGCTACTCACTTGAGCAACAAAATGTTTGCCAATAATTAATTCTACTTTTTCTACCTTCTATTCACTTTAGAAAGTTTTATATTTTACCCAGACAGCTGTAAGAATTGAATATAAATGAAATCTGAACTTAAAATATTAGTACACAATTCAAGTGTTTTTTTTTCTTCCAAATCAGTTTTATGCTGATGAAATCACATAATATCAGGATTTATTTTTACAGCACTCTGAGTGTTTATCTGTAGATACCCTGAGATGACTATAGCTCAGTAAAAATACTGCTTCTCTTCTCCTTGGAAAAGTATGTGACTACACAGGCTTAACTGGTAATGGGGACTAACCCCCCAAAAGAAAGCCCAAGTTTCCAGAGTGACATCACCTCAAGACATTGTGAGACAATTAACATGACTTACTCAGTAGAATTAACTTTAGTTTGCTGGAGTGGTGGGGGGTGGGAGGGATGGGGTGACTGGGTGATAGACATTGGGGAGGGTATGTGCTATGGTGAGCACTGTGAATTGTGTAAGATTGATGAATCACAGACCTGTACCTCTGAAACAAATAATACATTATATGTAAAAAAAAAAAAAAAAAGATAGCAGAAAGGGAAAAATGAAGGGGGGAAATCAGAGGAGGAGACAAACCATGAGAGACTATGGACTCTGAGAAACAAATTGAGGGTTCTAGAGGGGTGGGGGTGGGGGATGGGTTAGCCTGGTGATGGGTATTAAAGAGGGCACCTTCAGCATGGAGCACTGGGTGTTATATGCAAACAATGAATCATGGAACACTACATCAAAAACTAATGATGTGATGTATGGTGATTAACATAACAATAAAAAATTTAAAAAACTAATGATTAATGTACGGTGATTAACATAATAAAATTAAATTAAAAAAATTAACTTTAGTGTAACTCATATAAAGCAAACACAGTACTCAGAAGGCAATGGTCCATTTTTTTATTTAAATGGCACAGTTTATCAGTAGCAATTCTTGAACTTCCTGATGGATTTATGGACCATCTGTAAGATATGGTCAAATAGAAAATTTTTAAATTACAAATATTTATTACACAATTACAGGAATAAAATTTATGGGTATTTTTACCTGTATCATAACACCTTGTTACTCAAAATGTGGTTTGTAGATCAGTAACATTGGCCTCAGCTATAAGCTTGTTAAAAAGGCAGACTCTCTTGTCCCACCCCTACCTCCAAGTCATAATCTGCATTTTAAACAGATTTCCAGGTGATTCCTATGCACATTGGAGTTTGAGAAAAGTAGACTTTAAAAATCTTTTCTAGCTCAGATCTTCCAAAGTCAGGACCCTGTGCTCCCATTTAAATAACTAAAGCACATTAATAATAGATGTATTGTTGAGTCCTGCATTCCTTTTAAATTAACTGGAATAAAAATTTGTATGAACTTGTCAAATAACTGATAGTGGTGGCAAGAATGAGCATTACAGGAAAATTGTACTTAACCAAGGAAAACAAATCTGATGGATATGATAACACATTCAGTATGCTTACTGCTTTTAAAGTTGCAAAGGATGCTACTAAATAAGATCAAATGAAGTAGCTATACTAAAATCAAAGAAGCACATCCAAGACAAAGGCAAGAAGAAAATTGTAATGTCAAATGTAAGCTTTCATTTGAAATAGGAAATAGAATTTTTTGTGCATATTGTTGTGGAAATGACAGATATAGAGAGTCATGAGGTAGACCTTATTAACATCCTCCCCTTTGTCTTTCTGCCCCACTTGCCCCACGTAGGTATTGTGGAGAGAACCCTGGGTCCCCTCTCTGAGCAAAACTGCTCCTAAACTCAAGCAAGTGATCACTTCAGGATTTTAAACAAACATTTTTAATTCCTCCCTATATTATTGCCAGAGTGACTTTTTTTAATGTAAACAAAAAAAAAAAAAATCATTTCCAGATTGAACCCTCCAGTGGTCCAAACCCCTTAGCAAATACACAGATCCTTTCATTAGCTGCTTGTGACTTTCCAGGCTCATATCCTGAGACTTCCACGTGTCCTGCCATACAGCCATCCCACTCTGCCAACTCAAGCAGCCAAGTCTTTGCCCTTTGCTCCTCCTTCCTAAAATGGTCTTCTCTATTGCTTCCACCTTATTTCCTGGGTATATATCTTTCAAGTTTCAGGTTTCGGTAGAATTATTCTTTCCTCTGTTCTACCAATGTAGTAGCACTTAACATGCTGTATTCAAGTTTATTGACATCTCTCTCTTCCACTAAGCTAAGTTCCTTAAGGACAGAAATGCCTTACTCATCTTTTAAACCCAGTAACTAGAACACTAACAAACACTAGGTGTGTCTCCATTCCTGGATTCTCTAAATTTTTTTAAGATTTATTTATCTATTTTAGAGAGAGAGAAACAGAGAGAGAGAGAGCACAAGCAGGGGGAAGGGCAGAGGGAGAGAGAGAATGCCAAGCGGACTCCGCACTGAGGACAGAGCCCAATGCGGGGCTCAATCTCATGACCCTGAGATCGTGATCTGAGCTAAAACCAAGAGTAGAGCGCTCAACCAACTGTGCCACCCAGGGACCCCTGGATTCTCTATATTTTATTAATTGCTTGATTAGCTGGACTCGATTTGATGACAGTTTGGTGCTGATTTCTTTCTTTCTTTCTTTCTTTCTTTCTTTCTTTCTTTCTTTTTTTTTTTTAAGAGCTCTTCATGATCCCAGGGTTCTGGGGCGGAGCCCCACAGGGCTCTCTGCTCAGCAAGGAGTCTGCTTCTCCCTCTCCTCTGCCTGTTGTTCTACCTACTTGTGTTCTCTCTCTCTCTCTCTCTTTTTCTCTCTGTCAAATAAATAAATAAAGTCTTTAAAAAAAAAGCTCTTCAATGTTCATTCTCTGAATCCTTCATATTTGGATGATAACATCGATGGATATAATATTTTGAATATTTAGACAAACATTCCTTTGTCTAAGAATGTGGTAGGCATACCTATTTCTTGCAGCATTTAATGTTTCTGCAAAAGACTGACATCAACTTGAATTTTCCCCGTTGTAAGCAACTTGCTTTTTCTGCTTGATGTCTAAAAAACTCTTTTTTTAATCCTGAATACTCAATAATAACCAGGGCATGTCTCAATGTTGATGCTCAATATCAAATTTTCCTGTTAGATGTGTGCACTTCCTTATTAAAGCAATTTTCCATTACTATATCTCTGAATACTTTTTTTTGCCATCTGTTGTCTACTTTAGAGATACCAATTGTCTTGTCAATCATCCATGTCTGTCTTCCTCTTCTTAATTGCTTTCATCTGCATCTGCTTTGCATTCACTATAATCTTATGCCTTTCTTCTATTACATTAATTTGAATTTTAACTATCATTTCTGTTCCTTATTCTTTTAATATATTTATTAGATTTAAAATGTTATCTCAGTGAGTTTCCTTGTGCACTTGCCCTTTTATTTCATTCTGTTGTTTTATATTCTTGTGTTTAAACTTTCATTTTATTTAATTTGCATTCATATAAAATTTTTCTACAACAAGAAAAACTCACAAAGAAACAGTTTGTTACTGAAGTTATGATTTTTGCAGACAATTTTCTCATCTGATATATGTATAGATATATCTTTGTCTTTCTCTGTACTAAATTTGCAGTTTTATGTCATTTTTTTTCATCCTGCACATGCTTAAATAGGTAACACTGTCCAGACATTATTTGCTCTAGCATAGTGTTTTGCAATCATTTTTATTTCTTTATACAGCCTTTCACAAAGGTCATGCTAGAAGATTTAACCTTGCTAATGTCTGTAAGAGAGAAGAAAATAATAACTAATACTTTTAAACACTACTATGTGTCAAATACTGTGCTAAATACTTTGAATTAATTTACTATGTTTATGAAAAACACTAAGATGTAGTGGTTAGGAGAAAAGGCTCCGGATCAAACTATCTAGACTTGAACCTAGAGAGTTTATCTTGAGCTAATATATTATTTAACCTCTCTAAGCTTCCATTTCCCTATCTCTAAAGTGAGACTAATAGATCCTGGAACCTTGGATCCCAGGAAGTTTTGCAGAACACTGATGTCTATAGACTCTAACATGGACTTCATTTAAAGAAATCCACAGACCATTAATGGACAAAAACATGAATCAATTTGTATTGTGGCATTCAAATCCTAGCACTTCGGGAAAGCATTGTTCACAATAGCCAATATATGGAAATTTATTCAACCTATGTGTCCACTGATGGATGAATGGGTCCAGAAAATGTGGTATACAATGTAATATTATTCAGACATCAAAAAGGGAAACCCTACCATTTGTGACAACACAGATGAACCCAGAGGATTTTATGCTAAATAAAATAACTCAGAAAGATAAATACTGTAAATCTTACTTATATGTGGGATCTAAAAACATGCAACTCAGAAACAGAGAGTAGAACAGTGGTTACCAGGGCCTGGGAGGTAGGGAAGATGGAAGATGTTGGTTAAAGGGTACAAACTTTTAGTTAGTTATAAGATGAATAAATTCTGGACATATAATTTAAAGCATAGTGACTATAGTTGGTAATACTGGTATTGCATAGTTGAAATTTGCTAAGAAAATAGATTTTATTTTTTTTAATTTTTTAATAGATTTTATTTATTTATTTGCCAGAGAGAGAGAGCACAAGCAGGGGGAGCGGCAGGCAGAGGGAGAAGCAGGCTCCCTGCCAAACAAGGAGCCCAATGTGGGACTGGATCCCAGGACCCTAGGATCATGACCTGAGCCAAAGGCAGACATTTAACTGACTGAGCCACCCAGGCATCCCGAAAATAGATCTTAAATGTTCTCATTACACACACACACAAATGGTAACTATGTGAGGTGATGGATGTGTTCATTGATTATGGTAACCATTTCACAATGAAAATATATATTAAACCATCGTACACCTTAAATATCTATGTTTTATTTGTCAATTATGCCTCAGTAAAGCTTTTTAAGGAAATTTTAAGGGAAAAACATTTTAAAACCACAGCAAATATCATTCTCTATGGGAAAAAAAAAAAAACTGAGAGCTTTTCCCCTAAGATCAGGAACATGTCAGGGATGTCCACTATCAGCACTGCTGCTCAACATAGTACTAGAAGTCCTAGCCCCAGCAATCAGACAACAAAAAGAAATCCAAGGCATCTGAATTGGGAAGGAAGAAGTCAAATTCTCACTCTTTGCAGATGATATGATACTTTATGTGGAAAACCCAAAGACTCCATCCCAAAACAGCTAGAACTCATACAGGAATTCAGTAAAGTGGCAGGATATAAAATCAATCCACAGAAATCAGTGACATTTCTATACACCAACAACAAGACAGAAGAAAGAGAAATTAAAGAGTCAATCCCATTTACAATTGCATCTATTCCTAACCAAAGAGGCAAAGAATCTGTACTCAGAAAACTATAGAATACTCATGAAAGAAATTGAGGAAGACACAAAGAAACGGAAAAATGTTCCATGCTCATGGATTGGAAGAAAAAATATTGTGAAAATGTCTATGCTACCTAGAGCAATCTACACATTTAATGCAATCCCTATCAAAAGACCATCCACTTTTTTCAAAGAAATGGAACAAATAATCCTAAAATTTGTATGGAACCAGAAAAGACCCCGAATAGCCAGAGGAATGTTGAAAAAGAAAAGCAAACCTGGCGGCATCACAACTCTGGACTTGAAGCTCTATTACAAAGCTGTCATCATCAAGACAGTATGGTACTGGCACAAAAACAGACACACAGATCAATGGAACAGAATAGAGAACTCAGTAATGGATCCTCAACTCTATGATCAACTAAACTTCAAGAAAGCAGGAAAGAACATCCAATGGAAAAAAGACAGTCTCTTCAACAAATGGTGTTGGGAAAATTGGACAGCCACATGCAGAAGAATGACACTGGACCATTTCCTTACACCACACACAAAAATAGACTCAAAATGGATGAAAGACCTAAATGTGAGACAGAAATCCATCAAAATCCTTGAGGCAAACACAGGCAGCAACCTTTTCAACCTTGGCTGTAGCAACTTTTTCCTAGACACATCGCCAAAGGCAAGAGAAACAAAGGCAAAAATGAACTATTGAGACTTCATCAAGATAAAAAGCTTTTGCACGGTGAAGGAACAGTCAACAAAACCAAAAGACAGCTGACAGAATGGGAGAAGATATTTGCAAATGACATAGCAGATAAAGGGCTAGTATCCAAAATCTATAAAGAACTTGACAAACTCAACCCCAAAGAACAAATAATCCAATCAAGAGAAAGACAATTATCATATGATCTCACTGATATGTAGAATTTAAGAAACAAGGCAGAAGATCACAGGGGAAGGGAGGGAAAAATGAAACAAGATGAAACCAGAGAGGGAGACAAACCATAAGAGACTCTTAATCTCAGGAGACAAACTAAGGGTTGCTGGAGGGAAGGGGATGGGTAGAGGGACTGGGTGATGGACATTGTAGAGGGTATGCATTGTGGTGAGCGCTGTGTATTGTGTAAGACTGATGAATCGCAGACCTGTACCCCTGAAACAAATAATACATTATATGTTAATAATAAATAAATAAATAAAATAGAAATAAACAGGGTATACAAAACTCCCTAAAATAAAGTAGGCTATTAATTTCATAACAAGATATGATTCATTTAATACTATAAATGACATTTAAAAAATATTTGACAGACTACAAAATATTTTTTCAGAATTTGTAAATAAGAGCAAAGTTATTTTCCTAATTTATTAAAATCACACATGTACAAAACTTTGTTCTTTGAAACATGGGAAAATGTTTATTTTTTAATGTTAAGTTTAAAACATGATACAAAAGTGCATAAAACCATAATCCTAGCTAATTAATAAACATGCAATAAAAAGACTGAAAGGTGATGTCCAAAAGGTAAAAGAAAATATTAAAAGTAGTCTGCCACAATAACCGTTATTAATGTTTTTGTACATTACCTTTCTTTCAATTTTTAAAAATAGAAAAAGATCATCATTTTAAAAAGAGTCTGCACCAACCTCTTTGGGAAACTATTTGGTAAAATATGCTAGAGCTGAACACTTACCTCATGTGACCCAGAAACTAGTAACATTCACTGAACACCTATGAATCAGGCCTTGTCCTGAGCACTTCATATATGTGTTGAATTGAAGTGGTGAGGGTGGACATCCTTGTCTTGCTCCCAATCCTAAGGGAAAAGAATTTCATGTTTCATCATAAGTATGGTATTGCTTAAATCTTGTGTAGATACATTTTGTCAGTGTGAATACATTCTCTTCTATTCCTAGTTTTATGAGAATTTTTACTATGAAGGGGCGTTTTATCAAAATTTATCAAATGCTTCTGCTGCATCTATTAAGATGATCATATTGTTATTCTCTTTTCTTAATGTTATATATTATATTGTTTGAGTTTTCTGACATTAAACCAACTTTGCATTCTTGGAATAAATGCCATTTCAGTTCCCAAAAAATGAGACTAATAAAAACATTTAATATCATTGTCTGGAGGGAAGTAACTGAAACAGTATGAAAAACACATAAGAGTCACTTAGTGTTTGTCAAAGAAATGAATGAATATATATTCTTCAGATAAAACTTTTGAACATCACAGTATATTTTCAGTTTCAGTTTGAATAACTTGATTCTAAATTTGCTAAGTTTGTGAATTGGGCCTTTGTCATTTTTTGATACAAGTGCAGCTATCTCATGCAAACATGTAAGTTTGAAATAGCTGCAATTTTTTAGTTTGATGCTGCTGAGAAATTGAAAGAGGAGGCTTGCCACCTAGTGGAAACCTGTTAAATTCTGGTACTGCTTCTGAGTTCTGGCAAATTCATGGATTCAAGTGAATTGCTTATTTTATATCTCCTGTGAGAAACTTCCTTCATAAATTTTTCGTACACATTTTACAGAGAGAAAATGCTCTGCAGTAGAGCAAAATAATAATCATCATCATCATCCTCAGCAGCAGCAGCTTTGAATTATCATCTGATCAAACAAGATCTGCTTTACAAGGTAACATATATGTTACAGTATTTTCAAATGAGGCTTGGAAGAAAATTCCAGAAAATAATTAACAGTACAAAACACACAAATTCTTTAAAGGAAATTTCAGAATTTCTTCCACAGTGTCCATGCAGAAGGGTCAAGAATATAAGTAGGTTCATGACCCTAGGTTTTATCTGATTTTAACGTCCAATTTCTTTGTAAGTACTCTCCTTTCTTTCTCTCTGCACTTATCTTTTTGTGGATGAAAGTCTGATCATGAAGTTCCAACCTGTTTTGTCTTTCAATAAACTATTTTTTTTACCATCAAAAACTACCTTAAACACATTTTCTTTTTCCTGAATCATGTTTAATAAGCACTTCTTGGTTTGAGTTTAATATTACTCCTATAATCACCATAAAGATAAAACCCTGAAGTAGCTAAGTCTTATGAAACTAACTCATAGCTCAAGAAACAAATTACACTGGTAGGGTCATGAGCTTTGGCACTGATGTACAGTTCTTCGGTCAAAGGGTAAGTAATCTACATGTTGAATAAGGTTCCTTCTCTCTGAAAATGAGGAAACTTGACAAAGTTATGGGTGATAATTCTTAAAAGAGGCAAGTAAGAAGATTGCATAAAATTACTTGAAAGGTTAATGATTTTAAAATATAATGAGACAGGAACTATGGTTAGGAGAAAAAAAATGTGCCAGTAAGATAGGATAAATGCATGTGTGTAAAGGATATAGTAGACAATGGTTTCCAGGACCTTATGTCTTCAAGGCCACCACTGGGTTGGGCTATTTTTGACTTTCATCTACATACTAAGTTAACCCATCCATAAATCAAGTTTGAGGTTTCTTGTTACCCTTCTGGTGGTCATACAAAATCCCCCATAGAATCAGAGGCATTACCTGAGGGAAGGGTACTGATATAATGATGTCATGGGGGTCTGTGATACCTGCTCACAAAGCTTGTTTGTGCCACCTGGTCATGCTTGTACTTACTCCCAAATGTACCACTTCCATCTTGCAATGTACTGTTGCAGGTCCTGTCTGACCTTATTATTTGGGGAGTCTGACAGGATTCAGCTCATGATGGGAATTTCTAGATAGATGGTCACTAGATGCTCCATGACCAGGCATCATGCCTCCACCAGGAAATAGAAGCACATCAAAAGGCATATAATTCTCTGAAAATGTCATGGCCTTGCTCCAGAACTCAAGGGGCTTACATTATGATTTCCCCACTGGTGCTTGTGACAAACTCTATGAAGCATCTTTTCTTACCAACACCTTTAACATAATGGATTCTGCCAAACTGCATGGCCCAAGTGATGGGGCTGCTTATACCTGTCTTGTGGGCTGGTTATACCAGCCCACACCTGTCACTGAGCTCTTTTCTACTCTAGATCCCATTTAAAGTTGGCAGCCTTTTATGTATATAAACCAGAAAATTATCCCTAGGACTAGAATTATGCTGCCTCCAGAACTCAGGGGCTCACCAGGTATTGTGCTTCCTTTTTAATGTAGGAGATAGGTGATACAATAATTTGTATTTTACTTTGAAGGAGATGTCCAGGCACACCACTGATCAATAGACCTCTAAAATATTCATAGGTGTGGTAGGCACTTGAATCTTCATAGGATTTGTCTCCTGCATTCTAGAGTACATGTCTTGCCAGTGCCTCCACTGTGTTAGCTATCTCATGCAAATCCAACACAATCAACATAGTATCATTAAAGTAACATAGTGCAGAATGTCAAAATGGTCCATAACTACTTAAAATATGACAAAAGGCAGGAGACATAAAATTCCCTGGGACAAGGCTAGAAATGAATATTATTATCCATTCCATATGATTATTAACTGTTTCTTATTCTCTTTTCTAACTGAAATAGAACAGAAAGCATTTTCCAACTCAGTGACCACTCGCCACATACCTAAGGCCAAACTAATCCACTCTAGCAAAGGTTCCTCATCAGGCACAGTGATTAGCTGAGCCTGTGTTAGTCTACAGTCATTCTTTAAGATCCATTGGATTCTGCAGGGGCCAGGTAAATTAAATGGAGATGTGATAGGGACTACCACTCCAGCATCCAACCAGGAGCTAGCAAATTTTTTCTGTAAAAGGCAAGGTTGTAAATATTTTTGTGTATGAATCTGTGGGTCATACAGTCTCTGTGGCAACTATTCAACTCCGCCATTGTAGCACAAAAGTAGCCATAAACAATATATAAATAAATCAACATAGCTATATTCCAATTAAATTTTATTTACAAAAACAGGTATCAGGTCAAGTATTTAGTAACAGCCATTCAATCTTGTTATCTGTATATATGTATATACAGAGCTTTCCTCCATAAATCTCAAATACCTAATATATTCACCCACTAGTATATTCCCTTCTGTCAGTTTACCCTCCCAATTCGCTAAGGTTAAAAGCTTAACAATGAACCACCACTTTTGTCAGAAGTTATTTGGGCTCTTCATTGGCCGACAGGTAGTGGGTAATCCAGTTCCAAGACAGGAATCCCAAATGAAGCCACCTTAGACACCTTAGATACTAGACTGTAACACACAAAGATGGATTTGCATCCAGAAATATCACCTATTCATGAGCTAATCTAAAGGTCCTTGGGTTTATGCTTCATGGAACACCAAACTAGGAAATAGCTGCCAATGACTTCTATAATCATGGGAATGGTATCTAAAACCCCATCCTGCCAATGATTTTTTTTTTTTTAAGCCTACTCCCAGTACCAACTGCCAGCAGTTTAAGTTCTCTACAAGCAGAGGGATCAGAGTTTGAGGTACAAGATGTTGATTAATGACCAATGCCAATGAAAGGGAAGAGGAGAAAACAGGACTGAGGAGAGGAAGAAATTATGACAAAGATCCAATAAAGCCACAGACAGTTTGGTATGAAGCTCTGAAGCAGGGATTGCCCATCAAACTATCCTGGGCTGGGCCAAAATGACCAGGCATTTAAATCTCTGTTTCACTCAGTCACCCAATGGAAGCTGCCCACACAGGATGTGACTTCAGGTAAAGTTGTTCTCTGCAGCCAAGGCAGACACTGAAAGAGACTTGACAGATGTGGTAGGCTTGAATAATGGCCCCAAATATATCCATGTTCTAATGGAACCTGTGAATGTTACTCTATATGGTGAAAGGGACTTTGCATATGTGATTAAGGATCTTGAGAAAAGAAAATATCTTGGATTATTGGGAGGGGGTGGAGGGGAACAGCTGGAGAAGTTGTGTAATCACAGTGGTTCTTTGAAAAGGGATGCAGGAGGAGTCAGAGTCAAAGGAAAAGGCAATATAATGATGGAAGCAAAGATTACAGTAATACACTTTGAAGATGGAAGGAGGGGCTACAAGCCAAGGAATATAGATGGCCACTAGAAACTGAAAACAGCAGGGCAACAGATTACCCCTTCAGACCTTCCAGAAGGAACTAGCCATGCCTATACCCTGCCCTTAGTCCAGTGAAACTGATTTTGGACTTCTGCCTTCAGAATTGCAAAAAAAAAAATTTGTGTGGCTTTAAACCAATAATTTGTTACAGCAGTCATAGCAAACTAATACTGCCAAAAATGTGGTTGGTGTGTGTCCCTGCCTGACATACTGCAGTAAAGTCACAAAATCTTGGTCTCTGGGTCTTATAGGAGGTGTATAAGCTTTACTACAACATCTGCACACTAGAAACACTTTACTGTAACAAAGAAAAGGGAGCAGACAGAAAATAAGATTTCATGAGATTAAATACATTCTGTAAGTCATGATGGATCAAAATCATAGTCTACCTTTCATGGGTAGGGAGCATTAGTGATCATTCAGATATAGAAGATAATGTTGATCTTGGACAGTAGCCCTGAGACAGGAACCCCAAATGAAGCCACCTTAGACACCTTAGATACTAGACTGTAAGACACAAAGATGGATTTACATCCAGAAATATCACCTATTCATGAGCTAATCTAAAGGTCCTTGGGTTTATGCTTCATGGAACACCAAACCAGGAAATAGCTGCCAACGACTTCTATAATCATAGGAATGGTATATTTTACAAGACTGAAATAATACAAATACATTGATGGAGTTCCTCAAGGTTTCTATTCTACTATGCCCTGTATATTGAGGGTATACTGTCCCAAAAGGTAAAACCCAGCCAAGAATCACAGATATTGGAGGTTGGTAACCATGTTTAATCAGACACTGGTTGGTTGAGATAAACTAACTAAGGCATAATGCTCAATTCCAGACAAAATTGCTCCTTTCCCTCCCTTCTCCACACACCCCTTCAGACCCTCTCTGATTCCTATTCCTCTGGTAAACTTCCATGTCTCTTCCCCTACCTATACTCCCACCAGGCTCAGTTCAGTAAGAGTAGGCAAAAGTAAAACTAGAAGAAAGCCAAATAACTACTGACCCAAAGGTAGCAAATGCTTACGTGCTTGGCATTTGTTCCTTTGTATATGAAAGACCACGGCTTACTGCGCTAGTTCCCATCTTTCCTATCCTTAGGAGAATCAGAAAAGTCTGAAAAAGTCATCTTAATAGAACAGATATAAGGCTCACCACAGTAACCTCAGACTGTGATAAGAGTGTTGAGCATTTTATTGTTCATCACCTAACTTAAGACTGGGCCAGAGCAGGGAGGAGGGTGGTAATTTTCAAGACTGTTTCATGAGGAGAAGAGGGATTATCTTTTATTGCATATTTTGTCCTAAGACAGAGGCAGAAATATGAGAGAAGACTTCTATTGGTTCAATTACCAGTTTAATACATCAATACCATTCTTCTCTGGATTATGTGGATAAGAATGAAATTATCTTTTTATTTATAATACACCTTGGACAAAAACATACTCACTATTTGAACATTGGACATCAATATGGCCTTGGCTTCTATTTTCCAAAGGAATAAAAACATCTGCAGAAGAAAGTCCCCAAAACCCAGCTGAAATAAATTTTACATTTCTTCTATTTTCAACTGCTAAGTTTAGATAATCATAAACAAAACCTAAGGGAATGCCTCTACAAGATTCATCCTTTCTTTTTTTTATTATGTTATGTTAGTCACCATACTATACATCATTAGTTTTTGATGTAGTGCTTCAAGATTCATTGTTTGCGTATAACACCTAGTGCTCCATGCAATACGTGCCCTTCTTAATACCCATCACCGGGCTGACCCATCCACTGACCCTCCTCCCTTCTAAAAACCTTAGATTGTTTCTCAGAGTCCATAGTCTCTCATGGTTTGTCTCCCCCTCTGATTCCCCCCCCCCCTTCATTTTCCCCTTCCTTCTCCTAATGTCCTCCAAGCTATTCCTTATGTTCCACAAATAAGTGAAACCATGTGGTAATTGTCTTTCTCTGCTTGACTTATTTCATTTAGCATAATCTCCTTTAGTTGATACAAATGGTAGGTATTCATCCATTCTGATGGCTGAGTAATATTCCATTGTATATATGGACCACATCTTCTTTATCTATTCATCTGTTGAAAGGCATCTTGGCTTCTTCCATAGTTTGGCTATCGTAGACATTGCTGCTATGAACATTGGGGTGCATATGGCCCTTCTTTTCACTACATCTGTGTCTTTGGGGTAAATACCCAGTAGTGCAATTACTGGGTCATAGGGTAGCTCTATTTTTAACTTTTTGAGGAACCTCCACACTGTTTTCCAAAGTGGCTGTACCAACTTGCATCCCCACCAACAGTGTAAGAGGGTTCCCCTTTCTCCACAATACAAGACTCTTCTTTAAGATGACTCAGATTTTTAAGAAGGGGGGGAGGGAGGAGACACTTTAAAAACAAAAACAGCAAAAGACACTTTTATATATTTTTAAACTACACAAGAGCACTGAAATAGCTGAGTGGGACTGTTGAACAACATTTGGGTATGCATACATCTGACAGTTATTGATATTTTAATCTCATCTATTAAACAGACATAAACCATTCCAGAGAGAAGATTCCTTTTATTTTGTAAAGACTTCCAAAGGAAAAAAAACTTGGATGCTTAATGTCATCTGTCAGGAAGCTTCTTTTTTAATGAGGGTGATTACTTCTGTCCCTACAAAAGGGTATTCTAACCCACCTTCATCAGTTCCCAGAGTATAGATCTCAGCAAGAAACAGAAAACACTCAGCTGATGGGAAAAGAGAGATAAACAACTACTGGATCACAAGGGCAGAATTCAAGAGATAAGTGATACCATAAGATGAAATAATATTAGAGTTGGGATCCCAGAAGAAGAAGAAAGAGAGGAGCAGAAGGTATATTGGAGCAAATTATAGCAGAGAACTTCCCTAATTTGGGGAAGGAAACAGGAATCAAAATCCAGGAGGCACAGAGAACGGCTCTCAAAATCAGTAAAAATAGGTCAACACCCCAACATCTAATATTAAAACTTATGAGTCTCAGAAACAAAGAGAAAATCCTGAAAGGAGCTCAGGAGAAGAGATCTGTAACCTACAATGGTAGAGACAAAGAGAAAATCTTGAAAGCAGCTCGGGAGAAGAGATATATAACCTACAATGATAGAAACATTAGATTGGCAACAGACCTATCTACAGAGACCTGGCAGGCCAGAAAGGACTGGCATGATATCTTCAGAGCACTAAATGAGAAAAATATGCAGCCAAGAATACTATATCCAGCTAGGCTGTCATTGAAAATAGAAGGAGAGATCAAAAGCTTCCAGGACAAACAAAAACTAAAGGAATTTGCAAACACGAAACCAGCCATACAAGAAATATTGAAAGGGGTCCCCTAAGCAAAGAGAGAGCCTAAAAGTAACATAGACCAGAAGGGAACACAGACAAAATACAGTAACAGTCACCTTATAGGCAATACAATGGCACTAAATTCATATCATTCAATAGTTACCCTGAATGTAAATGGGCTAAATGCTCCAATCAAAAGACACAGGCTATCAGATTGGATTAAAAAACAAAACCCAGCAATATGATGTTGGCAAGAGACTCATTTTAGACCCAAAGACACTCCCAGATTGAAAGTGAGGGCGTGGAAAACCATTTACCATGCTAATGGACACCAAAAGAAAGCTGGGGTGGCAATCCTTCTATCAAACAAATTAGATTTTAAACCAAAGACTAGAATAAGAGATGAGGAAGGACACTATGTCATACTTAAAGGGTCTATCCAACAAGAAGATCTAACAACTGTAAATATCTATGCCCCTAACATGGGGGCAGTCAATTATATAAGCCAATTAACAACAAAAGCAAAGAAACACATCGACAACAATACAATAATTGTGGGGGGCTTTAACACCCCCCTGACTGAAATGGACAGATCATCTAAGCAAAAGATCAACAAGGAAATAAAGACTTTAAATGACACACTGGACCAAATGGACTTCACAGACATATTCAGAACATTCCATCCCAAAGCAACAGAATACACATTCTTCTCTAGTGCCCATGGAACATTCTCCAGAATAGATCACATCCTAGGTCACAAATCAGGTCTCAATCGGTACCAAAAGATTGAGATCATTCCCTGCATATTTTCAGACCACAATGCTTTGAAACTAGAACTCAATCACAAGAGGAAAGTCGGAAAGAACTGAAATACATGGAGGCTAAAGAGCATCCTACTAAAGAATGAATGGGTCAACAAAGAAATTAAAGAAGAATTTAAAAAATTCATGGAAACAAATGAAAAGGAAAACACAACTGTTCAAAATCTTTGGGATGCAGCCAAGGCAGTCCTAAGAGGAAAGTATATAGCAATACAAGCCTTCTCAAGAAACAAGAAAGGTCTCAAATACACAACCTAACCCTACACACCTAAAGGAGCTGGAGCAAGAACAGCCAGTAAAGCCTAAGCCCAGCAGGAGAAGAGAAATACGAAAGATCAGAGCAGAAATCAATGAAATAGAAACCAAAAGAACAGTAGAACAGATCAGTGTAACTAGGAGTTGGTTCTTTGAAAGAATTAACAAGATTGATAAACCCCTGGCCAGACTTATCAAAAAGAAAAGAGAAAGGACCCAAATAAAAAAATCATGAATGAAAGAGGAGAGATCACAACCAACACCAAAGAAATACAAACAATTATAAGAACATATTATGAGCAACTATATGCCAGCAAATTAGATAATCTGGAAGAAATGGATGCATTCCTAGAGATGTATCAGTGACCAAAACTGAACCAGGAAGAAACAGAAAACCTGAACAGACCTATAACCCCTAAGGAAATTGAAACAGTCATCAAAAATCTCCCAAAAAACAAAAGCCTAGGGCCAGATGGCTTCTCAGGGGAATTCTACCAAACATTTTAAGAAGAATTAATACCTATTTTTCTGAAAATATTCCAAAAAATAGAAATGGAAGGTAAACTTCCAAACTCGTTTTATGAGGTCACCATTACCTTGATCCCAAAACCAGACAAAGACCCCATCAAAAAGGAGAATTACAGACCAATATCCTTGATGAACATGGATGCAAAAATTCTCACCAATACTAGCCAATAGGATCCAACAGTACATTAAAAGAATTATTCACCACGACCAAGTGGGATTTATCCCTGGGCTGCAAGGTTGGTTCAGTATCCACAAATCAATCAATGTGGTAAAATACATTAATAAAAGAAAGAACAAGAACCATATGATCCTCTCAATAGATGCACAAAAAGCATTTGACAAAGTACAGCATCCTTTCTTGATCAAAACTCCTCAGAGTATAGGGATAGAGGGTACATACCTCAATATCATAAAAGCCATCTATGAAAAACCCACAGCGAATATCATTCTCAATGGGGAAAAACTGAGAGCTTTCCCCCTAAGGTTAGGAACGCGGCAGGGATGTCCACTATCACCACTGGTATTCAACATAGTATTAGAAGTCCTAGTCACAGCAATCAGACAACAAAAAGAAATAAAAGGCAACCAAATTGGCAAAGAAGAAGTCAAACTCTCACTGTTTGCTGTTGATATGATACAGCATATATGGAAAACCCAAAAGACTCCACCCCAAAACTGCTAGAACTCACACAGGAATTCAGTGAAGTGGCAGGATATAAAATCAATGCACAGAAATCAGTGGCATTCCTATACAACAAGACAGAGAAAGAGAAAATAAGGAGTCGATCCCATTTACAATTGCACCCAAAACCATAAGATACCTAGGAATAAATCTAACCAAAGAGGCAAAGAATCTGTACTCAGAAAACTATAAAATACTCATGAAAGAAATTGAGGAAGACACAAAGAAATGGAAAAATATTCCATGCTCATGGATTGGAAGACCAAATATTGTGAAGATCTCAATGTTACCTAGAGCAATCTACACATTCAATGCAATCCCTATCAAAAGACCATCCACTTTTTTGAAAGAAATGGAACAAATGATCCTAAAATTTGTATGGCACCAGAAAAGACCCCAAATGGCCAGAGGAATGTTGAAAAAGAAAAGCAAAGCTGGTGGCATAACAATTTCAGACTTGAAGCTCTATTACAAAGCTGTCATCATCAAGACAGTACGGTACTGGCACAAAAACACACACATAGATCAATGGAACAGAATAGAGAGCCCAGAAATGGACCCTGAACTCTATGGTCAACTAATCTTTGACAAAGCAGGAAAGAATGTCCAATGGAAAAAAGTCTCTTCAACAAATGGTGTTGGGAAAATTGGATAGCCACATGCAGAAGAATGAAACTGGACCATTTCCTTACACCACACACAAAAATAGACTCCAAATGGTTGAAAGACCTAAATGTGAGACAGAAATCCATCAAAATCCTTGAGGCAAACACAGGCAGCAACCTTTTCAACCTTGGCTGTAGCAACTTCTTCCTAGACACATCGCCAAAGGCAAGGGAAGCAAGGGCAAAACTGAACTTTTGGGACTTCATCAAGATAAAAGCTTCTGCACAGCAAAAGAACCAGTCAACAAAACCAAAAGACAGCTGACAGAATGGGAGAAGATATTTGCAAATGACATATCAAATAAAGGGCTAGTATCCAAAATCTATAAAGAACTTATCAAACTCAAAACCCAAAGAACAAATAATCCAATCAAGAAATGGGCAGAAGACTTGAACAGAGTCTTTGTTCAATTTGCAGAGAGATTTCTGCAAAGAAGACATCCAAATGGCCAACAGACATGAAAAAGTGCTCAACATCCCTCGGCATCAGGGAAATCCAAATCAAAACCTCAATGAGATATCACCTCACACCAGTCAGAATGGCTAAAATTAACAAGTCAGAAAATGACAGATGTTGGCGGGGATGCAGAGAAAGGGGAACCCTCCTACACTGTTGATGGGAATGCAAGCCGGTGCAGCCACTCTGGAAAACAGTATGGATATTCCTCAAAAAGTTGAAAATAGAGCTACCCTACGAACCAGCAATTGCACTACTGGGTATTTACCCCAAATATACAAATGTAGTGATCCAAAGGGGTACGTGAACCCCAATGTTTATAGCAGCAATGTCCACAATAGCCAAACTGTGGAAAGAGCCAAGATGTCCATCGACAGATGAATGGATAAAGAAGATGTGGTATATATACACAATGGAATGTTATGCAGCCATCAAAAGGGATGAACTCTTGCCATTTGCAATGACGTGGGTGGAACTGGAGGGTATTATGCTGAGTGAAATAAGTCAACCAGAGAAAGACATGTATCATATGACTTAACTGATATGAGGAATTCTTAATCTCAGGAAACAAAAACTGAGGGTTGCTGGAGTGGTGGGGGGTGGAAGGGATGGGGTGGCTGGGTAATAGACATTGGGGAGGATATGTGCTATGGTGAGCACTGTGAATTATGTAAGACTGTTGAATCACAGACCTGGACCTCTGAAACAAATAATACATTATATGTTTAAAAAAAAAAAAAGAAGATAGCAGGAAGGGAAGAATGAAGGGGGGGAATCGGAGGGGGAGATGAACCATAAGAGACTATGGTCTCTGAGAAACAAACTGAGGGTTCTAGAGGGGAAGGGGCTGGGGGAATGGGTTAGCCTGGTGATCGGTATTAAAGAGGGCACGTACTGAATGGAGCCCTGGGTGTTCTATGCAAACAATGAATCATGGAACACTACATCAAAAACTAATGATGTAATGTATGGTAATTAACATAACATAATAAAAAAAAAAGACAAAAACAAAAAGAAAACACTCAGCTGAGGTTTGAAGATATTTTAATAAACAGACTACCCACAGATGTATGAAAAGAGTAAAGAGATTCAACATGGATCTTGAGCACTCTGGGACTGTTATCACTTCTAGGCCTGAAGGGACAGCTGGAACTGGAGTGATGGAGGAGTTAGGAAAATGGAAGTCTGTAGTTGTAGAGCTTCAACCACAGCCAGAACACAGCTCTAAGTCAAGGCCAGAGAGAAGGACGAAATGCCTTGATCTCTCCTTTCTTCCTCCTCACACCCTACAACCTCTTGTTGGTGCCTCCCATTGCCTAAACCAACTAGAAGCCAGAGAACAAGAAAGTCTACATAATGCAGTTTATGCAGTTAGTATTTCTTGAGGCAATGCACTCCATTCTTAGAAAATTCTAACTTTGAAAATTTTTATGTGTAGCCAACTCCTCTTTAGGGCCTCCATCCACTCTCTCTAGTTCTAACCCATTGGGCCATGCATCATTCCTTGGGGCTATACAAATACTTTTCTACAAGGTAGCCAGTAAATATTTAAACAGAACTATCATGTTCCTCTGAATATTCTTTTCAGTAGTGTTCAATAGTAAGTTTTTTAAATTATTTTTTAATTTAAATTCAATTAATTAACTTATAATGTATTATTGGTTTCAGAGGTAGAGGTCAGTGATTTATCATTCTTATATGATACCCAGTGCTCATTATAGCATATACTCTCCTTAATGTACATCATCCAGTTTATCATTTATCTTTTTGTTTCAAAATTGTAATAATTTGTTTTACTCTATATGAAAGTAATATATTCTTACTGTAAAAATTTTTTTAATATAGATATATATAACATACAAAGTAAAAGCCTCCCTCCTAATCTCACCTCCTCAAAATAACTACAGTTAACATTTTAATGTATACAATAGACACAACAGGGATGGCTGTCCAGTTCACAACTATACTTCAGTGGCCATATCCATGCTATGGAAGCAGTCTACTCTTATGACAACAGGCTGGCAAACTGTAGACTCTCATCCTCACGGTAACACTGATTGGTTAAAAATGTGAGCATTTTTAGGGCTAATCAGAATCCTGCCCTGAGATTTTCACATGGGAAGCTGAAAGAGAGGGATCTTTTTTCCCCACGCCGGTTTTAGAGTTGTACAATGTGTATCTGTAGAAGTAGCTGGCAGCTGTGTTTGCCACAACATGGAGAAATCCTATCTGCAATAAAAGAATGAAGCCAAAATAAGATAGAGAGATGAAAGACAGAGGGGGAAAAAAAGGCTAACGGTATTCAGGTTCCATACTCTGGCCCCTGAATTCGCTAATATTTCCCTGCTTCTAAAGCAAATTGTTTTTCAGGATGGCACTGAAGGTATAGATTGCTCTGGGTAGCAAAGACATTTTAACAGACACTTCAAAGAAGACATACAAATGGCTAACAGACGCATGAAAAAATGTTCATCATCATTAGCCATCAGGGAAATTCAAATCAAAACCACATTGAGATACCACCTTACACAAATTAGAATGGCAAAAATTGACAAGGCAAGAAACAACAAATGTTGGAGCGGTTGTGGAGAAAGGGGAACCCTCTTACACTGTTGGTGGGAATGCAAGTTGGTACAGCCACTTTGGAAAACAGTGTGGAGGTGCCTCAGAAAATTAAAAATATAGCTACCCTATGACCCAGCAATTGCACTACAGGGTATTTACCCCAAAGACACAGATGTAGTGAAAAGAAGGGCCATATGCACCCCAATGTTCATAGCAGCAATGTCCGCAATAGCCAAACTGTGGAAGGAGCCGAGATGCCCTTCAACAGACGAATGGATAAAGAAGATGTGGTCCATATATACAATGGAATATTAGCCCTCAGAAAGGATGAATACCCAACTTTTACATCAACATGCCTGGGACTGGAGGAGATTATGCTAAGTGAAATAAGTCAAGCAGAGAAAGACAATTATCATATGATTTCACTTATTTGTGGAACATAAGGAATAGCATGGAGGACATTAGGAGAAGGAAGGGAACAACGAAGGCGGGGAAATCGGAGGGGGAGACTAACCATGAGAGACGATGGACTCTGAGAAACAATCTGAGGGTTCTAGAGGGGAGGGGTGTGGGGGGATGGGCTAGCCCGGTGATGGGTATTAAGGAGGGCACGTACTGCAAGGAGCACTGGGTGTTATATGAAAACAATGAATCGTGGATCACTACATCAAAAACTAATGATGTATTGTATGGTGACTGACATAACATAATAAAATAAAATAAAATAAAATAAGCAAATTATTTTTCTTTCTTTTGTTTGTGATTTTATTTTTTAAAGATTTTATTTATTATTTATTTGACAAAGAGAGAGCAAGCACAAGCAGGGGGAGAAGCAGATGGAGAGGGAGAAGCAGGCTCCCCACTGAGCAGGGAGCCTAAAGTGGGGCTCGATCCCAGGACCCTGGGATTATGACCTGAGCCAAAGGCAGAGGCTTAATCGACTGAGCCACTCAGGTGCCCCTATGATTTTATTTTTAAGTAATCTCTACACCCAACCTAGGACTCAAATGACAACCCTGAGATCAAGAGTTGCATGCTCCACCTGCTGAGCCAGACAAGCACCCCATTTTTTTAAGATTTTATTTTTAAGTAATCTCAAAGCAATTTCTTTTAGTGTGAGCTCCTTCAGTCCTTTCAACAAATCTCCTTTTCTATATAAACTAATTTTAATTGAATTTGCCACCCTAGGAGTTACTGGCTAATTCAAAGAATATCTTTTCAAAATTTTAAAATGCATCAAAAATATGTTCAAGTAAGTGGGATTATAGTACAATTACTGTTATTTAACTTGTTTTGCTTCTTAACTTAAAAATAATCATGGATTTCTTTCTGTGGGAAAACCTCTACATTTCTCATCAGTTTTAAATATTCATTGGTGTAAGGCACCATTTTTTATTTAACCTATTATCTATGGAAAATATTTAGATAATCTTTCATTTCATTAGTATAAACAATACTTCACCTATCCTTATACATATATTATTGCATACTTGTGCAATTACTTATTTTGCATAAATTTCCAAAAGTAGGATTGTAGGCTCAATGGGTATGTACGTTTAAAACTTGAATAGTTATTATCAAATTTCCCTCTAGAAAAGTTGTATGGGCTCTTCCTCTTCCCACTAAGCGGCCTGAGGTGACCTCTGAAAATGGTTCGCTATTCACTTGACCCAGAAAACCCTACGAAATCATGTAAATCAAGAGGTTCAAATCTTCGTGTTCACTTTAAGAACACACGTGAAACTGCCCAGGCCATCAAGGGTATGCATATCCGAAAAGCCACCAAGTATCTGAAAGACGTCACTTTACAGAAGCAGTGTGTGCCATTCCGTCGCTACAATGGTGGAGTTGGTAGGCGTGCCCAGGCCAAACAGTGGGGCTGGACACAGGATCGGTGGCCCAAGAAGAGTGCTGAATTTTTACTACACATGCTTAAAAATGCAGAGAGTAATACTGAACTTAAGGGTTTAGATGTTGATTCTCTGGTCATTGAGCACATCCAGGTGAATAAAGCCCCCAAGATGCGGCGTAGAACGTACAGGGCTCATGGTCGGATTAACCCATACATGAGCTCTCCCTGACACATTGAGATGATCCTTACTGAAAAAGAGCAGATTGTTCCTAAACCAGAAGAGGAGGTTGCACAGAAGAAAAAGATATCCCAGAAGAAACTGAAGAAACAAAAACTTATGGCCCGGGAGTAAATTCTGCAGAATAAATGCAAATAAAAATAAAAAGAGAAAAAAAAAAAAAAAGAAAGAAAAGTTGTATGGGTGCCTGGGTGGCTCAGTTGGTTAAGCGTCTGCCTTCGGCTCAGGTCATGATCTTTAAGTCTCAGGATCGAGTCCTGCATTGGGCTCCCTGCTCAGCAGGGAGTCTGCTTCTCCCTCTGACCCTCTTCCCTCTCATGCTCTCTGTCTCTCATTCTCTCTCTCAAATAAATAAATAAAATCTTTAAAAAAAATTTTTTTACAGAGGTTGTGGAGAAAGGGGAACCCTCTTACACTGTTAGTGGGAGCATTTCTATTTCTAACAACTGTGTGGGCAAGTGCCCTCACTCACACTGAGCATAATCACAGTTTAATCTTTACCAATATGGTTGTCAAATGTACTGTCTCTTTGCTGTTTTTGTTCACTTATTTAATTGTAAGAAAGATTGAGCATCTTTTCACTTTGGCCATTTATATACTTCTTTCTCTTCTCCTTTTTCTCCTTCTCCTCTTCTTCCTCTACCTCCTTCTTTGAGAATGGCATCTTATACCAAACATAATACTCCAGGACTGATATATTGGGACCAGAACAGGGCAGGGATATCAATTAGGGCATTTATTCCAAATACTTCTGGTAATGCTGTCGAATATTACATACATTTTTCGAGTTACATATGAGTTAAGACAAGTGACAAAAGCCAATTCAAACTGGCTTAAGGAGTAAAGGGACAAGTAGTTCACATAATAAAGAAGCCAAGGGGTATTACTGGGTTGATATGTCGGCTAATTGAACATAATAAAATAAATAAAGTCATTTGCAATAGTTTCAATCAACAAGAAAGAAAGAAAGAAAGAAAGAAAGAAAGAAAGAAAGAAAGAAAGAAAGAGAGAGAGAGAAAGAAAGAAAGAAAGAGAGAAAGAAAGAGAGAGAGAGAAAGAAAGAAAGAAAAAGAAAGAAAGAAAGAAAGAAAGAAAGAAAGAAAGAAAGAAAGAAAGAAAGAAAGAAAGAAAGAAAAGAAAGAAAGAAAAGAAAAGAAAGAAAGGAAAGAAAGAAAGTCAGTCAGTTTTGCTCTCAGCCTAGTTTTGCTCTATCCATATTTTGATTCTGTTTGTTCTGTGTTTATTCTTTTCTTAGACAAAACTCTTCACATATGGTGTCAGGATAACCACAGAACCTGTTCACATTCTCTTTGTTTAAGTCCATGAGAAACAAGAAATTCTACTTTCCTGAGGCTGTCTTGATCTTCATAACTAGCATGGTAATCTTTAATAGGTGTTCTTAAGTTCATGTGATTGATTTACTAACCCTGCTTGTGTGCCAATAAATCTTACAGTCCTTTCTAGAAGGAGAATAGAAAGCCCTCACACATCACAGAACAGAAATTAGCCCTCTTGCACAATCCTCAAGCAAAGAAAGCTGTAAATAGGTACCACTAAATCTACACAGAATCAGGAAGTGTTAACAGGCCACGGCACCCTCTCACTGATTAATGACCCCCTGTCCCTTTAAAGCTTTTTTGGCTAGGCAGAAACCTCAAAGTTGGCTTTTGGACAAGAGTACACCTTCTCCAGGTGGCTGGCCTCCTCAATAAAGCTCATATTCCTTTCCAGTCAGCACTCATCTCTTGAGTCTTTCCCTTTCAAGCAACAGGCAGCCACACTTGGGATTCAGTAACATTCCTAGTAACAAATCTCCTAAGATTTACTTTGAGTGACCTAGATCATTTGTCTACCCTGAACCAAACACCAACCAGGCACTGCAATACACTTACTGATTAAAGCCTTGGTCACTTACTTCATCTTTAGGGCCAGGGGTGAAGCACCATTTAGAACTATCTAGTACTGAGGGTGGGAAAAGACTAGATTCTAGAAACAAAAACACTAGATTCTAGATATTGTTACCAAAAGGAGGGTGAAAGGATGCTAGAGAGGCAATCAACAAATGACTCCTACATATAGTCACATTTATTATTGACTAAATAAATTGCCAATCAAAACCCTGATATCTTTTTCACAAAGAAATTAAGGCCATGACCACCAACTCTTTCTGGAAAGACTAAATCTTCCACCTTCTCTTCAGGTGACTTTTGGTAGGGGTGGAGAATACAGATACAATGACCAGCAGCCCTAACTAAGAATTAAGAATTAAAGAGGATCTAAATAAGTAGGCATGTATGATGTTCATCTATTGGAAGCGATATTGTTAACATGTCAATTCTCCCCAAGTTGGTATATAGATTGAATGGAATCTAAATAATAACTATACATCCATCACCCCCCAAATTTTTTGCACACCCTTTTATGTTCTCTTCTTTCTCTTCCTATTCTTTCTCAATCCTTAGTTACTCAGGCTACCATAACAAAATACCACAGACTCAGTAGCTTAAATGCTAGAAATTTCTCACAGTTCTGGAGGCTAGATGTCCTAGATCAATATGCCAGTCAATTTGGTTTCTGGTGAGAGATCTCTTCCCGGCTTGCAGATGGCCTCATTCTTGTTGCATCCTCACATAGTAGTTCCTCCGTGGTGCATGGAGAGAAAAGGCTCTGGTGTTCTTTCCCTTTCTTATAAGGACACCAGTTCTTTTGGATTAGCACCCCATTTGAATAACCTCATTTAACCTTAATCACATCCTTAAAGGTCCTATCTCCAAATACATCACACTGGAAGTCTGGTGAGGTTTATGGACCCCTTTTCAGAATAATGTTTTAAAGTTCATAAAGTGAAATACTTGGATTCTCCCCAAAATTATATTGGGATACATTTCTATCTCTATGACCAAAAAAGCTCTATATACAACAACCACTTCCAACATGGCACAAAGGGACAGTGGAGTATCAACTGGAGGCAACTGTAGATGGATGAAATGGAGGCAGCAACATTGGTTCCCTATGTGCAGTCCTTTTAAGCACTATACCCTCATAGGTCTCCAGTGATGGGATACAGAAGTCTGAGATCCTTGGGATAGAAAAGAAGAGGCCATGGTGTGGGGATACCTCAAGCACCCTAAAATATCTCAGACCATGCACTCTAGTAGCACACATGAGCACCCTGAAAGCCAGATAGAATGAATCTTATCTCAGTAGTCACCGGTCCAAAGAGCCAAACTAACCAGCTACTCCACATCAAAGACTAAAAGAAATGCAGAGAACATGGCATCTCAATCAGGGCTTTTTATCCCCTTCTCTCTTGGAAGTGGTAAAGAGAGAAAAAGAAATAGAAAGACTGAAAATTCACTAGGAAGAGACAAATAAAAAGTAGGAGTTAAGAGATGAAGATGGTCTGTCCAAGAGACCATTGAGAGAACATAAACTCCCCAACCACCACCTGCCTGCCACGCCAAAATCCTTGGATTTCTCAAAGTTACACAAGAAAGAATATGGACTAATTTTACTTGACTGTTAAAAGAAAAGGTAACCCCAGAAAGCTAGAAAATTTGAGAATATTTAGGATGTACATGTTACTTTCTTGCCAATTCTCCTCTACATTACATTTCTGCAGTTGGTTATTACTTTTAGGAACCCAAATGTAAGACCTTACTTCTACCCCAATAAGACCAGTTAAATCCTATTTGGTTTATTTATCCTATTACTCAAGCCTTTTGAAGACATTTTGGATCCTGATTTTATCATATGTTTGCTCTCTACCCTAGAGTTATAGTGGTGGCACGTTTGATTTGCCTTTCTTTATCATCCTCATCAAAATCTCTAATAAAAATATCAGTCAACTAATATTTGACAAGGGTACCAAGAATACTCAAAGGAGAAAAGACAGTTTCTTCAATGAATTGTGCTAGGACCATTGTATATTCACACATAAAAAAATTAAACTGGACCTCTATCCTACACCACTCACAAAAATTAAGTCTAAATGGATTAAAAACTTTAATGGAAGCCCTAAAGCCATAAAACTCCTAGAAAAAAACATAGGAATAAAGCCTTGACATGGGTCTTGGTAATTAATTTTTTGGCTATGAGACCTAAAGCACAAGAAATCAAATCAAAATAAACAAGTGGGACTACATCAAACTAAAAAGCTTCTGTACAACAAAAGAAACCATCAACAAAGTGAAAAGACAACCCACAGAACAGGGAAAAATATTGCCTGGGTGACTCAGTGGGTTAAGCATCTGCCTTCGGCTCAGGTCATGATCCAGGGTACTGGGATCAAGCCCCTGCATCGGGCTCCCTGCTCAGTGGGGAGTCTGCTTCTCCCTGCTTCTCCCTCTGCCCCTCCCCCTGCTCATGCTTGCTCTCTCTCTCTTTCTCTCTCAAATGATAAAAAAAATTAAAAAAATTCATACAACTTAATAGCAAAAAACACAAATAACTCAATTAAAAATGGGCAAAGGACCTAAATAGAGATAACAAATGCTGGCATGGATGTGGAGAAAAGGGAACACTTGTGTACTGTTACAGGGATTGTAAACTGGTACAGTCATAATAAAAACCAGTATGAAAGATCCTCAAAAAATTAAAAACAGAACTACCATATGATCCAGCAATTCCACTGCTGGGGGTATAGTTAAAAGAAACAAAAACACTAACTTGAAAATATATTTTCACCCTCATGTTCACAGCAGCATTATTTACAATAGCCAAGACATGGGAAACCTTAAGTGTCCATTGATGGATGAATGGATAAAGAAGTGTGAGATATAAATACATACATACATACATACATACATACACACATACATACATAAATATTTTAGCCATAAAATATGAGGAAATCCTACCACTTGCAACAATATAGATGGACCTTGAAGGCATTATGCTAAATGAAGTAAGTCAGAGAAAGACAAATACTGTATGATCCTACTTATATCTGGAATCTAAAAGTTTACATAAAGGTTTATGAGTTTACATAAAAAAAGAGTTCAGACTTGTGGTCCCTACAGGTGGAGGGTAGGGGAGGTGGGGAATTGGAGGAAGGTAGTCAAAAGGTACAAACTTCCAGTTATAAGATAGGTAAGTATTAGTGATGTAATGAACAACATGGTGACTATAGTTAACACTGCTGTATGACATGTTGAAAAGTTGTTGAGAGTTAATCCTGAGTTCTCATCATAAGGAAAAAATTTTTTTTCTTCTTGCTTTTTTTTATTGTATCTATATGAGATGATAGATGCTAGCTGAATCTATTATGTAATCATTTTACAACACATGTAAAGCAAATCATCGTACTGTATGACTTAAATGTATACAGTGATGTTATGTCAATTATTTCTCAATAAAATTGGAGAAAAAATTTTAATGTTAAGTCTCACAGGTTGGAGCAGAGAGCTGTCAAAACAACCACTAGTGGGCATCATTCAGCCAGTTATTTCAGAAATTATGCATATCATCCCATGTTCTCAAATTTAAGAAATCCATATCAAATGTCCTATTAATATTGCTCTAGTATTTTCCTAATCTTCCTGAAGAGTAACCCCATCAAATAAAAGTTTTTTAAAATTTGTCTGGGAATTTTCTCTCCAGATAATGATTAATAAAAGGGAATCCTGTCCTGGGATCAGTATGATGGTTCTAAAGTACTTTACAAACTAAGATCAGACTTCTCTTTTAAAATTATATCTTTTTTTAAATGCTCAGCAGTACTCCCTCTTGCTCTGAGGGAGTTCATCTAGACATTTAGACTCACGAGACCAGAGTAGCTTACACTTAGAATCAAAGGATGAAAGGACAAAAAGCATAGCAAGTCAGAAAGGTAGTATCAGACATTTTCCTTATATAGGAGTCCTTAGGAGTCCTCAAAGCAATCCACTAGCCCAGGAGCTTGTCCTCATTGACCACCCCCAAATAACAGTTCAAGTGGAAGGGAATGAGATCCACATGGACATGTGCAATGGTCATCCTGGGTTAGAAGCTCCATGTCCCAGTAGGAACCAATTTTTATGGGCATAACTTCTAGGTTCCCCCCAAAAGACAGTTACTGAGTTATTTAGAAAAACCCAGAGTTTTGGCTTCATCCAGGAATTTATAGTTCACAACTTTCCTAGTCTAGGTGAATTCACCAGTCAGGGTCATTTTTACCAAAAACTACATTGTTGGTTACACAGTTGACATTCTACCTTTATCAGGTTTCCAAGGAAACATAATGAGAAAGCTAACCCAAAGTCAAATTTGGCCACAAAGAAAGAGAAAGATTTTTCTAACCTTGTACTTATTCTTTCTATATAATCTTTCCCAAATTTCTAATTAAATACCTTATGAAGTCACACACGCACATATACACACACTTGCACACACACACACGCACACACACACACACAATCTCATCAATACCAAAAACTAAGACAGATAAGCATTTCAATGCTGGAGTCTGAGAGAAATCGTACTTCCTATGAGACAGATGGAACTTCCATGAGGAAAGCGCTTAAATTCTGATCATGAAACAGATTGCCTGAAAAGGAGGAAGAAAATAATGCATACTTTACCACTGTCTGTTTCCGAAGAGATATGGGGTCTCTACCAACCGGAAATTTAGAAAACTATTCTTCTTTTCAAAAATGGCTAATCCACGAATTGACTCTTTCCTGCTTACTGCTGGAAGACAATTTTCTAGCAATCCCTTGTGCTTCTGCATGTGTTGTAAAGAGGCATTGACAGCTTTTGTTCCAGCATATCTTCTCAAGGATGTTTGTATAGGAAATAATCTTGAAAGATAGAAATGATGTCTCCCACTAGAGCAGATGGCAGTTTTGTTTCCTGACCAGAAATAGTAAAGCTAACGTCTTTATTAAAACGTTTCAGTGAAAACTGAACTAGTGGACAAGAAATACCAGACACCTAACCTTCAGGGGTAAGGAAACTAGTAAGAAGCAAGCTGATTTATAATGCATATCCGAAAAAATTTCAGGAACTGTAATAACGACCCAGGTATATCTGAAGGCAAAGGGTTGAATTGAGCTGAAAACAGGAGAAATGGTTGAGAATCTACATTTTAAGAAAAAGTTTCCCTGACCTTCCCCAGCCGAAGACTTGGGGATACCTGTTAAAGCTGAGGGATTAGTTGCCATCTGACAACAGATTAACTGAAAGTCTTCATATTGAAAAGTGACATCCCTAGCCCTCTTCCCGTGTTCCTCTCAGAAAATAATAGCAGACAAGTTTATCCTCTGTGCTGACTGTTCTCTGTTTAGCTCTCCAACCACTCTCTGGCCTGTCACCCAGGCCTCTTTTGCCTTTGACTTTCACTTGAAATCAGCCAAAGAGAGGCTCCAGCCAAGTAACAGAAGGTGGAAGGAGAGAGGGGTTGGGCTATGTATTCTACCCTGTCCACCAACAGGACCACATACTTTTTTCCTCTGCTTTCAAATACAGGAACTGTTAGGTGTACTCTCATACCTAGTTACAGATTTTTCCAGGTTCCAATAACATTGTCCTTTCTCCTTGCATCTTTAGGCCTGGGGGAGATAGAGGCTTCCAGCTATTTTTAGTCTTTGGGTATTTTACCATCCCTTGAAGGGTCCTATTTGTAAATATTCCCCTCATTAAATTCTCCTCAAAGCACTCTTCCATTATGAGCTGCATTGTTCCTAAACAAAAGGGAACAGCATAAATGGATGCCCAGAGTCATGAAACAGCTCACTATGTTCTAGGAACTATACTAGATGTGTGAGGTGAGGAGTGATTGGAGAGGAGGCTCAGAGTATGCTATTTTCAGACCTACATAGCATGCTGTCTACTGGCCATTCCCACATGGATGCTACACAGGAATTTCAAAATCACCAAGTCCAAAACTAAACATATCTTCTTAGCCCAAAACCAGTATTATTCTGATATTATCTACTTCTGTGAATGGAGCCATTATACATCAAATTGCCCAAACCAGAAACAAGGAAGTTTTGTTTTAAAATTTTCCATCCGCCAGGTCCCGCATCAAACTGGCCATTTACTTCTATCAGCTATACTCCCTTAATCTCTCTTCAATCTGTCCATCCTCACTTCCAAAGTTTGGTGTTAGGCTCTTATCATGTTTTACCTTGACTGCTACAAAATCTTCTGAAATGGTTTTCCCATCTACAGTGTCATCCTGTTCTAATCAATTCCCCACACAGGGACAAAGCTGTCATTCTAAAATTCAAATGCTAGTAAGAATGTTCAGAAACTCAATCATTCATACATTGCTGGTGGAACTGTCAAACGTACACCCACTCTGGAAAATAATTTACAGTTTCTTAAGAAACTAAACATACACTTACCATATGATCTAGAAATTACACTCCTGGGCACTTATCCCAGAAAAATGAAAACTAAATCCCTCAAAAACTTGTACATGATTGTTTATATTAGCTTTTTTTAAAGATTTTTTTTTTTTATTCATTCGAGAGTGAAAGAGAGAGAGAACAAGAGCACAAATAGGGAGGAGGGTCACAGGGAGAGGGAGAAGTAGATTCCTCTCTGATCAGGGAGCCTGACATGGGGCTCGACCACAGAACCATAGGATCATGACCTGAGCCACCCATGCACTCCTATAACAGCTTTATTTGTAATACCAAAAAACTGGAAACAACCAAAATCTCCATCAGTAGATGAATGGGTAAACAAACTGTGGGTACATCTATAAATAAAAGTGAACAAACTATTGATACTTACAACTTGGACAGATCTCAAGGGCATTATGTTAAGTGAGAGGAAAAGTCAATCTTAAAAGGTAACATGTTGTATGACAAATCTGTTTATACACACTCTTAAAATGACAAAATTATTGAAACAGAAAACATATTAATGGTGTCAGTTTTGTTGGGCAGGGAGGTGGCAGGGGTAGGTTTGGGTGTGACTACACATTAGAATGAGGACATTTTCCTGGTAATGAAAGAGTTTTGTTTCTTTGATTGTAGTAGTAGTTACACAAATCCACAGATAGGATAAATTGACATAGAGCTATATATATGTTGTACCAAGGTCAAATTTCTATTTTTCATATTGTAATATACTTATAATTATGTAAGATGTAACCACTGGAGGAAAATAGATGAAGAAGGTGGGTGGAGGATGGGCTAGAATGGTGATGGGCATCAAGGAGGGCACCTGTTATGGTGAGCACTGAGTGTTGTATGTAAGTAATGAATCACTAAATTCTACTCCCGAAACCAACACTGCACTGTATGTTAACTCCTTAAAATTTAAATTAAAAAAAATATATGAAGGGTACTCATATGCAAAGATAGGGGCTCTCTGCACTATCTTTGCAACTTCCTATCAGTCTCTAGTTATTTTAAAATGAAAAGCTAAAATCAAACTAAAATAGCAACTTAAGCTTTCAATAAATTGTAGTTAAAGAATATAAAGTGATTATAATATCTACTTTGTCCCCAATTGGGATGCCTGGGTGGCTCAGTTAAGTGTCTGCCTTCGGCTCAGATCATGATTGCAGGGTCCTGGGATCAGGTCCCACATCAGGCTCCTTGCTCAACAGGGGTCATGCTTCTCCCTCTGCCAGCTGCTCCCCCTGCTTGTGCTCAGTCTCTCTCTCTCTCTCTGACAAATAAATAAATAAAATCTTTTAAAAAAATAATTTGTCCCCAATTATAGGCAGAGTATACCTGAGTCATCCTGTCTTTTTAAAGTCAGTCTCTTTTCTGTTATTTGCCAAAAGACTTCATTGAGTCATGCCTCTTCTATTTCCATCAATATTTATTTATTTTTTTCTTTCCTGCATTAGAAAGTGATCACCTCCACACTGCAGCCAAGGTGATCTCTTTAAAACAAATCTGATCTTGTCATTCCCTTTTTAAAACTTTTCAATGTCTTTCCTTTTTCCTTAGAGTCCTTAATGTGCTCCTTCAAAATGATCAGACTCTTAACTCCCTCTGTAACATCATCCATCACCACTCTTCTGCTAGCTTTTATCCTTTAAGTCTTTGAACAAAGCATTGCACTCTTTCCATCTCAGTATCATCATCCCGGATGATCCCTCTGCCAGGAATTTTTCCCTTCCTTCACCTAGGTAATTCCTAACATTCTTTAGGCCTCAGCTTAAATAATATTGTCTCACAGAAGGTTACCTCAATCCATTAATGTAATAAAACAACCTGCAATATGGTTTACATACTGCTGTGGGATATGAAATCATTTTAGTGGTATATAAGGTTTTAATCTTATTATTTATTTCTCTTGTCCTGATAGCACACACAAGGTTTCTAGATTAGGATTTACTGTTATTATTTAGAGCAATAACCACATTGGTGTCCTAAGCCCCATTCTTCCTGTATGGGATGATGTGATAAGAGCCAGATGGTTATGTCTGCATGTATACAAAGGGGGTTCTCACACAACAGGAGAAGAGACCTGAAATTATGAATCTAAGAGCTTATATAACAACTGCTATACCACTACACCCTCATTTTCTGAGAGAAGAAAAAAAACCTTATCTCCCTAAGATAAACAAATCATGTGGAATATAAAGAGATGGCTCTGTATTTCACTCCCTTAAAATGTGAGGAGTAAATGAATCTGGTAAAAGGAGATATTCTTCATCTTTATTACAAGACACTTTTCTTTACTCAGCCTGATCAAGTAAAAATGGCAAAACAGATAATTCAAAGACTCCATTTCTTCACATCAAACAATCAAACAAAAATTGTTAGAATTGGCTTAGTCACTACTCTGGAAAATAGTCAAAAGTTTATAGCAAGCAAGAAAATGCCAAATCAAAAAAGAGGACACTTAAAAGTAGTAGCAAAACTTCATGAGAAGCATTTTCAATTCCTAATCTTAAATTCCCCTTCCTGGCTAGGTGGCAGTCTTGAAGACAGCATTCCACATTCCAAGAATGGGACACTGGTCCCTGCTTCCAGAGAGAGCAAAACAGACTTTATTCTCAAAGAATTGTGTTTGTCTATTCCAACCTGTCTGGGGGCTACCTGAAAAAAATGATACAAGGTGCCTGCCTTTGATTTGCTTAAGTTGGAACACAGTCAGACAGAAAAATGGCCACACAGAGGACATTCCTCAAAAAATTGTAAGACAAATGAACAACATGCCATTGCCAGGGGCAAAAGATTACTGTTGTTGCAAACAATAGGTGCACTGAAAGCCTGGAAGGAAAAGCTAGGAAGAGTTTCTTAAAATTAGGGCATTCAAAAATGCCTGCATGTACTGGGTAATTTAGAAAGCCACATACAGGTCTAGGGCAGAATGCATGTACAGAAATGAACTGAGAAGACCTTAAGCTTTCACCTCTGGTGAAATTTTATTTTATTTTATCTCATTGTATTTTATATTATTTTTTATTTTATATTTTCTTTTCTTTTGCATTTACTTTCTATTCTATTCTATCTCCTGGTGATCAAGGAAATCTCTGTCAAATAATAGCTACATACAAGCTGAAGAAACAGATACCTCAGAGACCACACATGACAAAGAATACACACTCTACAAAAATAATGTCAAAAAAGCACTAAACAAGCAAAGAGCTACATTCCACAGCCAGCAACAAAAATAAATCCTGATGAGGGAGAAGAATTTGTATCCAGAGTTAGCATATTTTAATATTCAAATGTACAGTTTCTAACAAAAAAAAAATTACAAAGCATGCAAATAAGCAAGAAAGTATGGCCCATTCACAAGAGAATTTAACAGAAATTATCCCTGACGACAGATAAGGGACTTGCTAGACAAAGGCTTTAAGTCAATTGTTCAAATTGCTTAAGAAAACCATAGAAAAAGAGCTAAATGAAACCAGCAGAATAATCTCTCAACAACCAGAAAATATCAATAAAGAGATAGAGATTATGAAAAGGAATGAAACATAAATTGTGAAGCTGGAAAGTATAATAACTAAAATGAAAAATTCACTAAAGGGTTACAACAGCAGATCTGAGCAGGCAATATGTATGAACCTCAAAAAAAAAAAAAATGCTAAGGAAGCCAGACACCAAAAGTCACATATTGTATGATTCCATTTATGTGAAATGTCCAAAATTCAGGAAGCAGATTGATGGTTGACAAGGACTATGGGATAAGGAGAACAGAGAATGACTGTTTAACAGGTATGAGATTTACTTTTGGGGTGATGAAGATTTTTGCAGTTGGTACTTGCACAACATTGTCAGTGTACTAAATGCCACTGGATTGTATACTTTAAAATGGTTAATTTTAAGTTATGTGAATTTCATCATAATTTTTTAAAAAGAAAAAAATGTGTTAACCATGCAGAAACATTAAAATATTCACACTGTCCTACAGTTATACACAAGCATAAAAAAAACAGTAAATATAACAGGAAAATATCAGCATGACTGCATACAGGATATGTAATGTTTGAAAAAGTCTTGCTTTAGTTATATGTATTTACGCATTTATTAGCTACAATATAAAACATATTTCTTATTGTGGGTTGCAAAAAAATCAAAAGGTACTGAAAATAAACTCTTCCTACTATAACCTTTTAATTGTCCTTCTGTGGCAGCCATGAAGTGTGAAATTCTGATCTCCATTCATGAAAAAGTGCCACTGCTCTATGAGGAGTGCAGTTAGCTAACAGCTTCCAACTGCATTGCCTTCAGGATCTGTTAAAGCCTTTGACTTCAAAAAATTGACAGTTACATGCTAGAGAAAAAAACTGGGTCATTATCTTACCCATAAAATCAAGTCAAAAATTAATTCAAAATTATAAAAATTAACTCAAAATGGGTTAAAGACTTGAACGTAAAACTTGAAACTATAAAACCCCTAGAAGGAAACATAGGTGGTTAGCTCATTGACATCAGTCTTGCTGCTGATTTTTTGGATTTGACACCAAAAGCAAAGGCAACAAAAGCAAAAATAAATAAGGGAAACTACATCAAACTAAAAAGCTTCTGCACAGCAAAGGAAACCATCAACAAAATGAAAAAGCAACCTACAGAATGGGCAAAAATATTTGCAAATCATATATCTCATAAGGGATTAATACCCAAAATATATGAAGAACTCATAAAACTCAATAGCAAAGTAAAACAAAATAAAACAAAACCCCACAATCTGATTTAAAAATGGCAGAGGAACTGAATAGACATTTTTCCAAAGAAGACAAAGAAATGGCCAACAGGTACATGAAAAGACACTCAACATCACTAATCATCAGGAAAATATAAATCAAGACCACAATGAGATATCACCTCACACCTCTTAGAATGGTTATCATCAAAAAGACAAGAGATAACAAGTGTTGGCAAGGATGTGGAGAAAGGGGAATACTTGTATACTGTTATTAGGATTGTAAACTGGCACAGTCACTTAAAAAAAAATAGTACAGAGATTGCTCCAAAAATTAAAATTGCTCCAAAAATTAAAATAGAGCTACTATATGATCCAGGATGCTACTGTCGGATATATATCTGAAGGAAAGGAGATCACTATCTCAAAGAGATACGTACACGCCCATGTTCACTGCAGTATTATTAACAATAGCCAAACATGGAAACAACCACCGAGGGTGAATGGATAAAGAAGATGTGATTGATATATATATCACAGATGAAGTATATATATATATATACATATATATGTATATATATATATACACACACACAATATAATATTATTCAGCCATAAAAAAGAAGAAAATCCTGCCATTTGCAACAACATGGATGGACCTTGAGGACATTATGTTTAGTGAAATAAGTCAGACAGAGAAAGACAAAAACTATATGATTTTACTTTTATGTGAAATCTAAAAACAAAATAAAATCAAACTCATAGATACAGAGAACAGATTGCATTTGCCAGAGGCAGGGGTGGGGAGAGGTAAAATGGGTGAAGGTGGTCAAAAGGTACAAACTTCCAGTTACAAAATAAATAAGTCTGAGGATGTAATGTACAGCATGGTGACTATAGTTAATAATACTTACTGTATATTTGAAAGTTGCTAACAGAGTAGATCTTAAAAGTTCTCATGACAAGAAAAAAATTTTAACTGTGTACTGATGGATATTAACTAGACATATTGTGATTATTTTGTAATATATGCATATATCAAATCATTATGTCATACACCTGACACTAATATAATGTTATACAATTACATCTCAATCTCCAAAAATTTAATTAAAAAATGTGTTTTTTTAAAGATTTTATTTTTGAGTAATCTCTACACCCAATGTGGGGCTTACACTCACAATCCTAAGATCAAGAGTCACAAGCTCTACTGACTGAGCCAGCCAGGCTCCCCTAAAAAAAAGTTTTTTTAAGCCTTTGAGTCAAGGCCATCTTCTTCCCAGGCAGCCTCCACCATTATGGATTCCAGGATCTGCTCATTTCTGCCCACTCTAGGACACCTCTGATGGGTTACCCCAAGTCTCCCTGTTGGGTTAGCCAACACTTTGTCAAATCTGCATTGCAATTTTAGGTTCCCTCTGCCCGATTCAGCTTCCTTTCCCCCGTTTCTTCCACAAATGTCAGATATATAGCAAAATCTGAAGATTTATCAGGCCCAATCCTT
This sequence comes from Eumetopias jubatus, assembly GCF_037043125.1. Lineage (NCBI taxonomy): Eukaryota > Metazoa > Chordata > Mammalia > Carnivora > Otariidae > Eumetopias > Eumetopias jubatus. The sequence continues at coordinate 52,472,921 of NW_028274813.1, forward strand.
CTTCCTCTCCCTTAACCTTCACAGGCTTTATCTCCCAATAAATCTCTGGTACTCCTAACTCTATCTTACCAACAGCTTCTTTCAGGATCTAACCTGATATATCTTTATAGCACTTACTACAATTTGTAGTATGTTTATATGTTTGTAGTATTGTCTCTATTACACAGCAATCTCTGGCAGTTTTTTCTACTGAAGGGTTCCCCCCACACACACACAGCCTGGGTAACCTCCCTTTTGACTGCATCCTCATTCGTCCTCCAGGCCCAGACACAGCAGTAGTGATTGTATAGTTGCACCTTACATAAGGGAAACACAACTGAGAGTGAAAAGAATCTAAAATCCTGTTTCAGGGTTTACCACTGTAGGATTTCTCAACCCTTGGCATTATTGACATTTTTGATTGGATAATTTTTTGTAGTGGAGGGGCTGTCCTGCACATTGTAGGATGTTTAGCAGCATTCCTGTCCTCTACTCACTAGATGCCAGTGGCATCCCTCTCACTCGTGGTATTTATGATTCAAACGTCTCCAAACATTGCCAAATGCCCCGCCGGGGCTGGAGGGGAGGGGTACTAATCACCCTTGGTCGAGAGCTTTCGGCCTTGAAGAAAGAGCATCTTTTTTCTAATTCTCCCCAAAATGCAAAATGCTATATGGTCAATTAGTACCCTGCTGGAACTTACCATTGTCCTGGGAATATTCCTCCAGGCTAAGCAGACCCAAATGCCTTGGCAGCAGCTCCCACACAGTGTGAGGCTACCATTCCCTTCCTCCTATGTCTGTCCTTTGGACCCTAAGTGGGTCTGCATGTGTTCCCATGAGTAACAGACTTAAACCTGGACAGATTATCACAAATGGCTGACTGAACCTTAAAGGAAGGCCCATCCAGGGCAGTTATGTTGATGTCCCAATGGATAAATGAAGTGTCCCTTTGCTTGTATGGCTTCTCATCATAGTTTGTTAACCACAAACTGTTTCCTCCAGTTTTGTTTGGAAAATCATTAGTCATCCTTATATCAATAGCTGTTGCTGTTCACTCTAGAGCATGCTATATACTAGTTATTTTTCACATGAAAAGTGATTATTTAAAAAATAAAAGTTTATATTTCTGAGTGTCTCAGAAATAGACTTTCACACACTGAAAGTGTGAGCCATGGCCATCTCCATAACAGGCATAGAGACCTCTCATATTTCTATCTCAGATGCTTTGGAATATGAATGCCTATCTCCTCAAATCTCTCTCACACAATGTGCATTTCATACGCTTTCATACATGTCACTTAGCAGATATCTTAAGTCTAGCTTTTCCCAAAAATCTGGTGCAAATTCATGTCCAGCCATTTTCTCATTATGCTGCACAGACAGAAACTTCATTTTATTTATGTAGATTTGCTTTCCTCTCCTCACCTCAACTGTTTTCTTCTCCTTACTTGCATTTATTTGCGTATTTTAGATTTATATTTCGAACTCTGAATATTCGACGTGCACAAGATTTAGTGAAAACAGGATTTAGACGAGGGGATTGCAAAAGTCACTTTAAACAATTAATCCATTACAACCAGTTCAGTCCAGTGTTAACGGAAAAATGCGATATATGGTTCTAGGATGCTGCGGAATTTTCCTGGGTGAGGAATACAATGAACTCTCCTGTCCCATGCTGACTTGCTGGGGAGGGGGACGGAGTTAATGGAGAGAAGATGCTGGATCAGAGCTAGAAGGGGTTTAGAACTGAAAACATTTGTTACTCCTCTGGCTCCTCCTTCTCCGCCCCCAAGACTGAAACATGGCGCCCTATGCAATGCTTCCACCCAGCGAATGCGTCTTGCCAAGGCGCTGAGGTGAAGGATGCACCATAATCCGCGGTGGTTAGAGTAGAGCATCACTGGCAGGGCTCAGTCTCAGTGCACTGTCACAAACTGCTTTGCAAAAGAGTCGTCAAGATTAAAGCTTTTGGGATTCGATTTTAAAATCAGGTTCAGAAAACATCACACTTCTTGGGGAAACAGCTCAAATTAAACATCCCATTGCAAGTATAACTTTGCATTGTCTATTATACTCTCAAGAACAAAACGTTCTTTCTCATTCTCAAATGAGACGGCCATAGAAAACTAAAAGTTCTTTCAAACGTACTCGGAAAGCTGTTTCTTCAGACCGGTAAGCAACAGATACCACCACCAGCTAGCAAACCCGTAGGGGAGGAGGGTAGCTGAGAAAGGCCAAATTTAAAAAACCGCGGTAGCGCAGGAGAGCGCAAAGGACGTCTGACGTAATCCTTCCTGCCGCAGAGCATAACGGGAGGAGCGGCGAAACCCGTTAGGGGCGCGCGCCCTCTGAAAACAAAACGAATTCTGCAGAAGACTAGAGCGGCGGTTTCGGTACTCTTGGCAGCTTGGGGTTACCCTCCTTTTGTGGAAACAGCTCATTGTCCGCGCGGTAGGGGCCACCCCGTTTTCTCGAGTCGCAAGGTGACGCAGTTCCTGAGCGCGCCAACAGGGGCTGGCTGGAGGGCGGGCTCTTCAAATTTGAATTCCGAAACTGTTGTGGGTGTCAGGGAACCTCGCGGAGGAAGTGAGGGTCACCTGAGGCCGGGCTGCGGGGGGCTGGAGCTGACTTGGGCCAGAGGCGCGAGCCTTGACCCCACGCGAAGCCAATCCCGGACTGCCGCCTTCTAGCTCTTTCAGGCCCTTCACCCAAGGTATGAACTTGCCCCGGTCCCCTCGTTTCCTGCCATCGGTCCCCTCTGGCGCTGAAAGTCCCAGCCCCACAGTGTTTTCGGCCCGCGTGGGCTTTTGTACGTTTTTGGCATTGGTAGGGGTCTCAAAACTGCTCATTCGTAGTGTACATAGTTGTTGCGTGTCTACTATCGTTCAGATTCGTTTCGACGGTGAACGCTCTAGGCCTTTGTTCTAAAATCACTTACAGTAAAAAACTTTTACGTTAGAGTGATTTGTGTGCATCACTGCCCTTGGACCCCATGGTCCACGGTGCTATAGAACAATTGATCCATCGAGCTCATTTCTTCTGGTTAAATTACACATTGGTTGCAAACATACGTAGATGTTAATAAAATTATTTAGAAAATGGAGGGCCCCTTTCTCCCACTCTTAAAAGTTAAACACTGTTCACAATTTGGTACACTTCCAGATTTTTTCCCCATGCTTATGCTCATGTGTTTTACAGCAATGCAATTGTACGTCTTCTATTCCTTCATTTTTTATTTAATATATCCTAGCTATTTTCTATGTCAGTACGTATTCAGGAATATATCTTTTTATTGAATACATAGAATTCAATTGTATGGATGTAGCAGAATTTCGTCCCATAGTGGTGGAGATCTAAATTGTTTATAATTTGTCCAGTACTTCAGTGAACTGTATAGTGCTTGTTTAAGGACTCAGGCCTTCAAGTCAGACTTAGGTCCCGCTCTTAATCATTGTCAGTGGGACCTTGGGCAGGTTATTTAACTACCTGTGCCTTAGTTTCCCCATCTTCAAAACTCTCCAGAATTGCTGTAAGGTTATGTAGTGTCTGATGTACATGCAGTAAATATTGACCGTTAGCATCACTTACAGATTTGCATTCTTAATGTAGTTTCTGTAAGAAAAAAATTTAGAAGTGGAATTTCGTAGTCGATAGCATGCACACCTATATTTTGAAATTAATCTTTTCCAATCTGATAAAGAAGACCCACTGTTTTAATTTGCATTTCTTCGCTTATTAGTAAAATGAAGTGTCATTTGACTCACTGAGTGGCTTTTTGTATTCTTTATTAATTGCCTTTCATGCCTTCTGGCCATTTTCTGTGCTGATCATTTTTTTAAATTGATTCACTTGGTCACTTTGATTGTTATTTATAGTAATTGAGTTGAATCAATTCCTTTGTATGTCAAGTGCTGGGGTTTTTTGTTTGTTTCCCCCCAAGTGTATCATTTGCCAATTAACTTAAAATTCTCTCATTTTTTCCCATCTCCACCTCCCAGTTTTGGTTAGTATGCTTTGGAATTTTTTACCCTTTCCATTATAATTATAATGATAATAATTATTATTATTACTGCTACCACTATAGTAAATTCCGAGAAGAACTTTTCATGTAATTTTGGGAAGAAGAGTAACAGTTATATTTAGAATCATATCCATGATAAAAACAGTTGTTTAGCCTTACCTATATATTTACATACACTATAAAGTGCTCATAGCTAGCTTTTTCATGTAATGGTTTTCTCACGCCTGAGTCTTTATTTTAAATAAATAGCAATTTTTTAAAAAGATTTATTTATTTATTTTGAGAGAGTGAGAATGAGAGAGAGAGAGAGAGTACATGAGAGGGGGGAGGGTTAGAGGGAGAAGCAGCCTCCTCGCTGAGCAGGGAGCCCGATGTGGGACTCTATCCCGGGACTCCAGGATCATGACCTGAGCCGAAGGCAGTCGCTTAACCGACTGAGCCACCCAGGCGCCCCAGCAATTTTTTTCTTAGTACATCAGCATTTGTCAGTTTTCAGAATAAATGGCAACAATTAGATTTTCCAAATAGTTTTAAGCAGTTAGTGAAGCACAAGCATACCATTTTAGAATTCACCTTCTCTTCTCTAGTCCAAGAAGGAACTAACAATTTCTTGTTAGTGACCTCCATCTGTTAGGTTAAGCCTTTGCTTGGCCTTCAGGATACTCTTTTCCTCAACCTGAGGAATACCTGTTACTGAATCCCCATCCTGTAACATCTGTCTCTTCCATCAGAGTCTGAGCATCATGTTTTCTTTGTTTTACTCTTCTGTTAACTAGGAGGAGAATGGGGCTTTAAGAGTTTGGCCTTTACCTGGTGATTTCCTGTTTTGCTTCTGTATCTATTCTGCAAAGCCTCTATGGTCAAAATCCTAGGTAATTTTTTTTTTCCTCTACATCCTCTCTTCCACCAACCACACTGAAACCACAGACAACTATTGCCAACTCTTTTAGTGTCTGTTGAGTTGCTATTCATCACATAGTAGGAAGGAGGGGCTCCTAGGAATCTTCTGTGTCTTTTTTTGGAGGGGGTGGAATTTGAGGTTTTCCAGAATCTTGACTACTCACCTCCATCCTACTACATGTTTGAATTGGGAGGGAAGAGGTTGGGCAACATGAAGGAGGAGTTATATGCTGGTTCTTCGAGCCTTTCAGTGGGACCATAATTATCTGCCTTTAGATGAAAACAGTAATGTTTGTCTACTACAGATTGGGCCTGTTTTCAGTTCGACTAGTTTATTTGCATTTTATACTTCCTGTTGAGCATTTCATTAGGTTGTGAGGAATTGAGATTATGTGAACCTGTACATACTTTGCCAATTTTTAATGTGCAGTTGTCCCAATTTATTCATTTTTTATTTTGAGAGTTTAAAGTGAACCACTAATGAGTATTTTAACTCTCAGCACAGGATTCCTATCACTAGCACATTGCCAAACACATAAATCTATGCATTATTAGTATATATTTACTGAATTAACATTCTGTGGAAGAATTCAGTAGTTTTTGTGTCACAGGACTAGATTGCCAAGATAGCCTTCTTTGTCAGCTCTTGTTATTGAGGAATAATTCCTCTTTTTCTCTTATAAACTATTGGATAAAATGCTATTTGTGTCTGAATTTTTAACTTGCATACTTCTCACACAAGTTACTTAAAGATACTTGATTTTCTGTGGTACACTTTTTGTTTATATGATGTCATATACTGATTAGAATACTTATAAATTCAGCAATTGAGGTGCAGTAAGTTGAAACTAGTAAGTTCCAAGCTCCTTAGGTGGAAATGTTTTATTTATTTACCAAGTATTACAAAACACAACTATATGGTTCATCACCTAGAATCTTCATTTATAGGTGTGGGAAATAAAATATATTTATAAAAACAAGCCCAAACAAGTCTAAGACCATGTATGCTCAAATACATGATTTCCTCTAAAAATTCTAAATAGCATTAATTTTTTAAAAAATCATAATGAGTATAGTTTACTTTTGATTTGAGAGTTTTTCAACCAAAACCTCATAGTTAAAATGTTCAGCAGCATAACAAAATCAGGATTGGGAATTATTTAACTAAAAACTTGAGTGAATCTTTAGCTTTCATTAGGATGTATCATCATAGCTGCTGCCTTAAAATTTAAGTGCCTAAAAGGAAAAGCGATGTTTGTGAAATTTAATCTTTTATAGTCTAATATAGTGCCATATGCAGATTTAATGCTTTTTGATGCAGATACTGGATTGGAACCTCCAGGACTTGAGGTTCAAGTATGTTTAAAAATCAGATACTCAAAGTTCAATTTTTATAGTTACTAAGTAGATGATTTGGTGAATACTGCTTTTTTCTAGAGAAGTAAATTTAAAGACCAAACTGTTCATCTAAAATAATAAAATGAGTCTTTAACAAAAATATAAAGCCTTAGATTTGTGAGCTATAGATTATCCAGTGTTGTTATGAACTAGTTAAGCCTTTTAATTAGAATAATATTGTTATGGAAAGCAAATAAACTTTTTTGCACCAAAGCATGATAAAGGTTGATTTCACATTGAATTACAGGTTCCTCTGGGCCCCTGCTGAAGGTCTGCTATCCTGAATATTGTGTTTAAGTGAATTATCTGTTAGAGAAAATTTGTTTCTACTGTTTATCAAGATGATTGCAACACCTTTGAAACATCCAGGAATTTATTTGTCTTCAGAGACATCTTCTCAAAGAAGAAATACACCCATGCATGCAATCTTTTTTGACAGCATTCCTGCAGGCACGCTTACTCCTGTAAAAGATTTGGCAAAATATCACAACCCCTCTTTAACGTTGAATGACCATAAAAAGAATCATTTTCGAGAAGTGACAAATTTTAATAATAAAAATATATTTCATTCCACCATGCTAGCAGAGGCTACCACCTCTAACAGCTCTCTTGATATCAGTGCTATAAAGCCCAATAAGGATAGATTAAAAAATAAAGCAAACTATGAATCACCAGGAAAAATATTTCAAAGAATGAAAGAAAAAGTACTGCGTGACAAGCAAGAACAAGCATCAGGAAACTGTAGTTTGTTAGAACCACCAAAAAGTGAAAACAAAATTTTCACTCCTAAAGGAGCTGAGAAAAGAGTATTGCAGCATACCTACGTCTGCGAAGAAAAGGAAAATAACAGATCATCCCAATCAGATAACAATTCACCAAGAGGTTAGTTTTATTATGTGTTGATTGAAAAGCTATGATGTGTTGTGTTTATTGTGTCTGATACTGTTTTAGGTACTCAGGATACAAGAGTGAACAAAATGGACAAAAGTCCCAATCCTTGTGTAAGTAGCTCATATTTAGGTGGTGGGAGAGACAGATTTAAATAGTTTTTATAGTACAATAGAAGAGAAGTGCTATGGAAAGAAAAGACAGAGTAAGGATGATGGGGAGAGTTGAGTGGGCTGCAGTTTTCCATGTGGTGGTCAGGATAGGGTTCAGTGAGAAGATGGCATGTGAGCCAAAAAATTAAAGGAGGTGATAGATACAGATAGAATATTGGAAGAATTGGGAAGGATGATGCAGACAAACTAATAGCTGATACAAATACCCTGGAATAGGAGCATTTCTCAAAAATTCAAGAACCAGCTATGAGATTAGTGTATCATAGAGTGAGTGGACAGAAGTGGGGAGGAGGGGACAGATACAGATAATGTAGAGCCTTATAGGTGAATGTAAGAGTTTGGGCTTTTACGTGAGCAAATAACTCAGTGGAGGGTTCTGAGCAGAGAAATGTGAAGGTCTGACATATTTTTAAAATACCACTTGCTGTCAATTTGAAATAGTGCATTTATCTAGGTGAGATAAGGTGTTGGTTTGGTTTAGTGGTAGCAGTAAAAATAATAAGTGGTTGGATTCTGGGTGTATTTTGAAGGAAGAGCTCATAGACTGGGTGTGGAATGTAAAAGATACAAAGGTATGGAATGTAAAGATATAAAAAGTTATATAAAGAAAGTAAATAAAATCTTTTTAAAAAGATATAAAAGGTATATATCTTTTATATATCTTTTATAAAGATATAAAAAATGTAAAACCACCTCTAGGGTGTTTTTGTTTATTTGGTTCTGGGTTTTTTTGCTTGAGTAGCTGTAAGGATGGAGTAATTTAACTAAAATGGGATAGACAGGGCGGGGAGGTGCCCAGTAATTAAGTTTTTTGTATGTTAATTTTGATATATCTATTAAAAATTGAAGTGTAGATATGATTAGCCTGTTGAAAAAAATTAGTTGGGATTTAGGGAAGTGATCCAGGTGAGAAAAATACATTTGGGAATCATTAGCACTTAAGTGGTATTTGAAGAGATTAAATGAGATCATCAAGGAGTAAGTGTAGAAAGAGAAAACATTCAAGGATGAGTCCTGAGGCATCCCAAAATTTAGAAGTTAAGAATAAATAAATGAACCACAAGAAGATTAGAAGGAGGAAGAAAAACCGGAAGTGATACTTTGGAAGCCAAAAGAACAAAATGTTTTTTTTTTTTAAGATTTTATTTATTTATTTGACAGAGAGAGACACAATGAGAGAGGGAACACAAGCAGGGGGAGTGGGAGAGGGGGAAGCAGGCTTCCTGCCGAGCAGGGAGCCCGATGCGGGGCTTGATCCCAGGACCCTGGGATCATGACCTGAGCCGAAGGCAGATGCTTAACGACTGAGCCTGCCAGGTGCCCCAGAACAAAATGCTTTAAGGAAGGAGTCTTTCACTGTATCTAATGCTGCTATCAGTCAAGTGAGGTGAAGGCTGAGATTTAACCATTGGATTTAGCAACATGAGGGTCATTGGTGGCTTTGATGGGGGGATTTGGTGGAGTGATAGGATCAAAAACATGATTCAAAGGGTTCAAGAGAGAATGTGAAGGAGAGAAATTGGCAGTGGTAAGTATCGACAACTCTTTGAAGAGAGGAAAGAAATATGGAAAGTATGGTTTTAAAATAGTTTTGGGGTGGCTGGCTGTAGAGTGTGCAAGTCTCAGAGCTGTTGAGTTCAAGCCCCATGTTGGGCCTAAAGCCTACTTAAATATATACGTATATATATTTAATATACATATATATATACTTTATTGTTTTTAATGTATGGTGGAAGAACATTTTTGTCTGCTATTGGGGCTGATCCAGTCGGGAAGGAAAAACTAAAATTGGTAGTATGATACCCTTGAGTATTTGAGAGGGAACAGAATCTGAAAGTGGAAGTTTTGGCCTTAGCTAGGAACATAAACATCATAAATCAAACAAGAAGATAGGCAGTGTTATATGATTTAAGAAATAATCTGAAGTGGACAATAAAGTCATCAGCTGAAAGTGAGCATGAGAAACTGGTATTAAAGTTTGAGGAGGTGGGGGTTTAAATAATATAGGAGAGTGGAAGAGTAAAATGGTCTATGCCTAAATTTGATTTCTTGTGCAACATTAAGGACCTACTTGAGACTTGTGAGCATGAACTTAAATGAGAGCAGTCAATGTGGTTTTGAGTTTTCCTTTAGCCCTGCATAGGTGCTGCTGGGGAATAGGCAGGGAGTTGGATTTTATCAAGATTGTAATTTTTTCAACTACAATGAAGAGGACAAAGGAGATGAGGTGTGTGTATAAGGGGACCATGAAATTTAAGTTAGTTATACAGAGAAAAGAGGACCTGAGGGAGATGAAGAAGTGTGAAGAAGTGTTAGATGGTGTTAGGATAGTCTTTGGATTTGAGAGAATGATCTGGAAAGGTAGAATGATCAGAATTTGGGACATTTGAAGTAGAGATTTTAATGAGTTGCAGTAATTGATAAACATATTTTACATGCACTATCTCCTAAACCTTTCAGCAGACACTATGGGTAGATGCTCATTTAATAGTCTAGGAAATGGGGCTTACAAAGAGGTTATGTCTGCTCCACATCTCACAGGTAATAAGTGATGTGCTGAGAATTAATATAGGTACTTATTTGAAAGCCCATGGCTTTAATACACAATAGACTGTGGATATATTGTTGCATTTCAAAGACAGTGATATATTTTGATACAAAAAGCAGAGTATCTAAGGGAGTTTAGGATGGAGGTAGGGGAGTACACAAAATCTATGTTTCATACAGTCTGGGAGATAAGGGAGAAGCAAATAATGCACATTAAAGCGTGTCTTATTTGTCAAGTGGAATTAGAGAGGAGGAAATAACTCACTGCTTTGAGAACCCGATGACTCTTTTCCCAGAAAATGCACAAATTTTGTATGTAATTTCAGAGACCTTTTGGAGAATCTGCTTGGACTTTGTACTCTAAGATAAATGACCTAGATTCTATAGTATGTTATATCTGATTGAATTACCTACTTGTCTTTACTGCATTGCCATGCCATTTCTAGTAGAATTAGTTAAAGAAATAGAATTTTACCCTTCTTTTATGATACACATCATTATAATAAAATCTTTATATTAAGATTTCTAAAGCTAGGGACGCCTGGGTGGCTCAGTCGGTTAAGCGTCTGCCTTCGGCTCAGGTCATGATCCCAGGGTCCTGGGATCGAGTCCCACATCGGGCTGCTTGCTGAGCAAGGAGCCTGCTTCTCCCTCTGCCTGCCTCTGTCTCTCTCTCTCTCTGATAAATAAATAAAATCTTAAAAAAAAAAAAAGATTTCTAAAGCTAAAGCTGCATATTTACTAAAGCGTAATCACTACCAATTTTTGTCAGAATATTTGAAATTAAACATAAAATAATTCAGTTTTTCTTCCAATTTTAAGTCTGTTACCTTCCCCCTTTTTGTGAAAGAAACATTTCTACCTTCAAGAAATGAAACTTAACCACCTAGGATATAAAGTAGAATAAAATGTAAGCAGTACTATTAGTCCCTACTTGTCTAGTAGATAAGCCTACCAGATTTTTGTCTTGGAAGATCTACTAAAGAGATGTTAAAGGCATATAAATTATGCTCATGTCTGCTATTGAGTCACAACATTGCAGCTTTTAACATACAAGCTACACCTCTTCAACTGTTCTTTCATGTTTTAGAAATTTACAGCAACCAGAAGCGGAAGCAGAATTTTCAAGACTGGATGGCACTTCATATATAATCTTAAGATATACCTCTCTGATTTGTGGTAGCACCAGAATTTTATTCCAGATCACTAAGCTTCTAAGTCCAGTAATAAACTTTTGTCTAGAGCTGGCAAGTTATAACATGTAGAGTTTTTAAAAAATTCTTTCCCAGCATACTGTAGATACAGAGAATGTGATGAAAGCATGAGAAGATAAAAAGGGAAATGTAACTCATATCTTACAGAAGTATACTATATTGATCTGATCATTTTTGAATGTAAGTAAAAGACATTTTTTTCTTCTCAGTGACTAATACAATTCAATTTCCTCTTTCTTTAAAAAAAAACAAAACAAAACTCAACCTCAGTGCAAGAAGTTCCTCTAGAATCATCAAATAGTACTTTCCTTCTGATAAAGCAAAAGATTCAGTGTCAGCAGGAAAAGAAAGCATCTCTGCATAATTTAACTTATGGTAAAGTGCTTTTTGTTTTGATGAATGTATAGTTGAATGTTCTAGATAATTATTCTCCCTATGTAGGCATCCCTTTCAGAGAAAGACTGAGCAGAAGGGTGAAGCATTCCTAACCTGAACACTTCTTTTTAATATAAACAGTTTGATATCATTCTATTTCCATCTTTTAATTTCATATGATTCTTCTATAAATTCTTCTATAAATGTTTGGTCTTGTATTTTTTGCAGAGGCTCCATTTCTGAACCAAGAACATGAAAATGTTTCAGCTGCAGGATTCTCCAACAAGACATTACCTAGAGCTCAGTTGACTAAACAAATTCTTCACTCAAGGGAGAATACATTTGTAACCACGAAGTCTAAAAAGGACACCTTTGTTTTAGAAGGCGTTGATTCTGTTATTGAAAAATCCCAAAATACTGCTGTTGACACTCTCAATACTAACTGTGTTCCTGTTAAAAATGATGGTCAGTCAATGGTTTCTGATAGTAAGATGACAACAGAAAGGACTTCACAACAGGAAATTAATGAGAACACAATGCCCAGAGAGACTGATCTTCTGGGTTCCATGAATGATACATGTAAAATTGTGCTTGCAACTCCAAGATTTCATATAACAATACCTCGGAAATCAAAAAGAAATGCTTCAAATCATTCTCCTCCAAATACACTTCAAACTCTTACAAATGGAGTTAAAAATAATAAGGTAGGACAACTTAAGGCAGATTTACATTTATGTTTTTACCCTCTTGTTCTTTAAGAACTGAGCTCTTAAGCTGTCATTAACAGTAGCTTCATTTTTTTGTTTTATTATTATTTAGTGTAGAGGCATTGTGGCCTAGTGAAGAGAGCATTGGGTTGAAAGTAAGAGAATCCAAGTGTTAAGTCTTAACCTTGCTCTATTACTAGTTGTATAATCTTCAACAATTTACTTACTCCCTTTGGAGATGAACACTGCGTTCATTTCTGTTCTTAATTTTTTTTTTTTTCTGATTCTTGGAGTACTATTAACAGCAATTAAAAGAGAAAGGGATTACACCTTCTGAAGACTTGAGAATTTTTCCTATTGTAAAATAATACAGAGTGATCAATAAAACACTTTAGGCTATCACACTATGTTACATTAGGATAAATTCTCTGAAGTGGAATGGAATACAAGTTCAGGGAGAAAGATAGAATGTAAAATTTCCAATTGTTAAAGGTTTGTCCATAAATTTTTAAAAGGATGAGAGTGGTATTTAAATTCCATCTAAATTTGAGGGGTGCCTGGCTGCTTCAGTAAAGCATGCAACTCTTGATCTTAGGGTTGTAAGTTCAAGCCCCACGTTGGAAGTGTGATGTAACAGTTATAGTTTTGGTTTTGTTCGGTTTTTTTTTAAAGATTTACTTTTAGAGAGTGCATGAGGGGTGGGGTGGTTTGCAGACAGAGAAGGAGAGAATCCTCAAGCCAACTCCTTCCTGAGTGTGGAGCCCAATGTGGGGCTCAATCCCAAGACCCCTAGATCATGACCTAAGCTGAAATCAAGAGTCAGACAACCAGATGAGCCACCCAGGCACCCCACAACAGTTACAGTTTTATATCTCAATGTATTCTTTGGAAATTGCATTATTTGCAAATAGTTAGACTTAACAATGAAAATTTTTAGATGTTGCTTTAAAAAATGTGTGAGGTGAGTTGGGCAAAAAAGTTTGAAGACAACTGTAATGGGAGATCCCACAGTACTAATTCTGTCATTGCTACAGTGCTGTTTATCTTACTACAAAAAGATCAAGCCTCCCAAGACTCTTATCTATATACAGTTGTGTACCTCCCCTAGTTCTGACCCAATCTCTCTCTCATCTCCAAACATTGCATTGTACCCTCTTGAACTCAAGGTGTATCATCAGCAAAATGTTAAATTCTCAATTTTCTGTGTACATTTCTTAACCTTGCCCTAACCAAAATATGGCTTCTTTTCTTAAATGGTGGCTCTTTTTTCTCCCATATCCCACAATGTTGGACCTAAAGAGGATATAATGTATCTCTTTTGTTTCTCATTATTATTTCAGGCCATTGTCCTTCTCTTTAATACAACCCCTCCCCCTCTCCTCAGCTTCTTTGAAATAAGTGCTATAAGACTTTATCACTCCCTGTTCCTTCTTGTAGTCCTATATAATACAACCTGCTAGTCAAGACCTTGCATTACTATTAAAGCATTTAACACCTGTTACTTTTTCTTCTGCTACTATTTCTGTCATCAATTCTGGTGACACTAACATCCATATAGATGATCCATCCAGCCTCCTTGAATTCTTGATCTTTTTTTTTTTTTAAAGATTTTATATTTATTTATTTGACAGAGACATAAGGAGAGAGGGAACACAGGCAGGGGGAGTGGGAGAGGGAGAAGCAGGCTTCCTGCTGAGCAGGGAGCCCGATGTGGGACTCGATCCCAGGACCCTGGGATCATGACCTGAGCTGAAGGCAGATGCTTAATGACTGAGCCACCCAGGTGCCCCTGAATTCTTGATCTTAAATGACCTTTCCCTTACCATTACCCTCTACCCTAGTCATACTCATACCTTGTCTTTGCGAGTACATGTACCACATTCTCACTTTCAAGCATCCTGCTCTCACCAGCTCCTGCCTTTCCAGATCATTCTACCCCTAGCATCAATACTCCACCTTACTAAGGCACCCTTTAGTCCATCAATGCTCTCCTGTCCTCATTTCCCTCTTTACCTTACAGATTCCATGGTCCCATCATTATAACATTCCCTTGATTTAACTCTCAGGTCTCTTGCTTTTCCCTTCTGTTCTCTCTCTCTCTCTTTTTTTTAAAGATTTTATTTATTTATTAGAGAGAGAGAGAGCATGAGAGGGGAGAGGGTCAGAGGGAGAAGCAGACTCCCCACTGAGCAGGGAGCCCGATGCGGGACTCGATCCTGGGACTCAGGGATCATGACCTGAGCCGAAGGCAGTCGTTTAACCAACTGAGCCACCCAGGCGCCCCTCCCTCTGTTCTCTTTTGACCAAGTTGTGGTCCTAGTTAAATTTCACTCATATACCTAAGAAGCAACAGGCAGGGGTACCTGGGTGGTGCAGTTGGCTGAGCATCCAGCTCTGTTTCGGCTCAGGTCTTGATCTCAAGGTTGTGAGATTGAGCCCCATGTCGGGCTCTGTGCTCAGCACAGAGTCTGCCTAAGACTCTCCCACTGCCTCTCCCCCCTCCTCTTTCTCTAAAATAAATCCTAAAAAAAAAAAAAAAAAGGCAACAGGTGGCTGGAACAAAATGCACAACCACACTAGTCTCATTTTAAATTTGAGAGCAAACCTTAAGTGGGCTCTCAGTATTGAACATCAGTCCTGCTACACTTCACTTGTTAATCCATTTGACTTTCCTAGAATAATATTTCGTGCTTTTTCTCTTAAAGCTTCCAAATCTCCTCTCTCTTCCTCATTCTCAATTTATTGAAACTCATATTCCCATTATAAAATCCACCAATCTACTTGCTGCTCTCTCCACATATTCTGCTTCCCCTTCTCTTGTAATGGATGAACAATTTGTGCTCCCCTTTCAAGGCCAGTTCATTTCCTCCTACCACCTAAAGAACTTTGTCTCTCTAATTATATATACCCTCAGGTGTTTCCTGTCTTCTGGAAAATTCCCGTTAGCATTTAAATGTGCTGAAACGTGGCCTGCATTTAAAAAAAAGTGCAAAGAAAAAATCCACCTTCCTATTACTCCCTATCCTGTTCCATCTATCACCCCATTTTTTTTTTGTTTCCATTTACTGTGAAACACCTTGAAAGAGGTATATGTATTCACAGTTTTTGTTTCTTCTTATTCCCTCTTAAATATGTTCTACTTTGGACATTCATAAATCACTCCATGAAGATTGCCCTTTTCAGGTTCACCAGTGATCTCCGTATCACCAAACCCAATAATTATTATTTCTCATTATTCTGTTGCTCACAAGGGTTTAACACAGTGAATCAAAATATCCTTCTGAAAACATTGTATTGCTTTTTATTTTGAATTCCATGGTATCTTACTCTTGATTTTCTACTATCTCACTGGCCATTCTTCTCATTCCCCTTTGCTGCTTCCTCTCAAGACTGTATTATCCAGTGCTGTAGCTTTAAATTCCATTTATTCCATTTCTCTACAGGTAGTTCTCAAATATATATCTCCAGTCCAGAACATTCTCCTAAACCCCACACTCACATATTCAATTGTTTATAGGGCTTCTCCATTGATATCTAATAGGCATCTCAGATTTAGTATGTCCAAAACTAAACTCTTGATTTCTTCCCCCAAAACTTCTCTCTATTGTGTCCCATATTGGTACATAGTAATACCACTCCCCCAAATACTTAGATAAAAATTTTAGATTCACTTGAGACTCTTATTTTCCTATCATACTCCACATCCAAACTGTGAGGAAATCCTGTTGGCTCTACTGTCCTGAATCTGGCCGCTTCTCATTATTCAGCCACTACCTCTTAGTCCAGGACACCATAATCTCTTGGGTTACTACAATAGCCTAATGGTCTCCTTGCTCCCCCTGTTGCCTCTCTCTCCTTCATTCTGTTTTTCAAACAGAAGCCAGAATCATCATCATCATCATCATCTTTTTTTTTTTAAGAGTCTATTTGTTTACCCTAGAGGAAAAGAGAGAGTGTGCACGAGCAGGGGGAGAGGGAGAGAGAGGCTTTAAGCAGACTCCTTGCTGAGCGCATGGCCCTACACAGGGCTCGATCCCGTGACCCTGAGATCATGACCTGAGCTGAAATGAAGAGTCTTGACATTTAACCAACTGAGCCTCCCGGGTGCCCTGTTAGAATCTTTATATAGTCCAATTTCTACCCAGTAACCCCTTAAAATATTAAATCATGTCACTACTCTGCTCAAAATCCTCTATTAACTTTTTTTTTAAAGATTTTATTTATTTATTTGAGAGAGAGAAAGAGAGCGCACATGAGAGGGGGGAGGGTCAGAGGGAAAAGGAGACTCCCTGCCAAGCAGGGAGCCCAATGCGGGACTCAATCCAGGGACTCCAGGATCATGACCTGAGCTGAAGGCAGTCACTTAACCAACTGAGCCACCCAGGCACCCATCTCTAGTAACTTTTTATCTCAAGAGAAAACCTTAAGCCTTTACCATAGTTTACAGGACTCTACATAATTCAGTCCTTGACATGCCTAACCTCATCTCTTACTCCCCTCTCTTGCTCTCTTGCTTATTCCTTTCGAGCTACTGTGGTCTCTATGCTAACTACTTGGGGACTTTGTACCTGTTCCCTTTGCCTGGAAGAATCTATTCCCAGGTAACCCATATGTCTTATCCCTCACTTTATTCAGTTCTCTGTTCCAAGATCTTCTCTATCATATCTAAGTAAGCATGTCTTGTACTTATTTTTGATAATAATCACTGCCAGACATTATTTGTCCATTTGTTTGGATATAACCACCACCACCCCACTTGCTTCTACACATCTACCCCCCAGCCCCCGTGAGTGCACATTAGCATACACACACATGAATGTTTGCTCTTAATAGGGCAGCCATTTTGTTTCTTGCCAAATCCCACTGCCTAAAACAGTGCCTGGCATATAGTAGAGGTCAGAAATATTTTGTTGAATGAATATGAATGAACATTTTGATATTTTATGTAAGCAGGTTGGTACAAGATTCTGGAGCCAGAATTCCCAGATTTGTAACCAATCTGTGCCCCTAACTAGCTGTGTGTGACCTGGGCAAGTTACTTAACTTGACTTTACACTTTCTTTATCTACAAAATGAATAAAATATTACCTGCCTCCTAGTGTTATGAGGATAACATGAGTCATTGAATCTAAGATGCCTAGTACTATTTTTTATTTTTAATGTCATCTCCATCTGACTGTTCCTTGATCTGTCTTAGATAATTACAAGTGTGGAAGTATTAAAAATAAAAAAGGAATTTCATTGCCTGTTCATAATTGAGGAAAAATATAAAATAAAAAATAAACATAATTGAAGAGAAGTGCAGTAACTAGGAGCACCTTCTATTTTAGCATCTTTTTCTGGCTCAGCATAAAACTACCACTGAAGAATTTGTCTTTACAAATTTATAATTTTTTGTATGTAAAGTAAATGGCTACTCAAATTAGTTATTTTATGACTTTTGCTGAATTTCTCATCAGAAATAGTTCAGTGTTAAGTTGTTAGTAGAAGCAATTTCTAACACAGACATTCACAGAAATTTTCCTCTACAATAAGATTTTGTCCTAAAATAAATTCTCTGAGCTGTTTAGATATCTGCTCTGGAATAGAATGCTGTTAAATACAGATTATTAGCAATCACCTTTGTAGTTAAAGAAAATTAAATGCAACTCCAAATCAACTTTGCAAAAAAAAAAAATGCTATATTTTTTAGGGATAAGAATGATGGTGAAGTGTATACTACACAACTGACTCTTTTATCTAAGTTAGCTCTTTAGTCTTTAATGAATACCTTAGAATTTTCGGTGATTTTTTTTTTTCTCCAGTGATTGAGATATTTGATATTAAGAATATTTGATGTAGAACTGATTCTGGATTGGAGAAAAAAATTATGCAGTACAACCTCCATTCAATCTCCCTCTTTTCTGTTTTATTGTATACAAGAGTTTCTACCTTATTACTATTTAAAATAGAATGTGATTCTTATATAGATGAGCACTAAGTATATGAGTTTTTTTCTTTTAATTTGATGTAAATTGATTTTGTAATGTTTTTGCTACAAGTAACATAGGAAATATATACTTGATTTTATGCTGATTAGGTGATCCAGCTACAGGAATGGATGATTAAAATCATTAATAATAATACTGCTATATGTGTAGAAGGAAAATTGACGTAAGTATAACATTTCTGTATTCTAATAAAATTTATAAGTGTATAAGAGCTAAAAGGAGATGCATCTTCTTATAAAACACTTTGTAACAAGGTTACAGACTAAAGCCAGAAAAGTAAAAGGACTGTGCAGAAGCTGGCCAAGTTGATTGTAACCAGATTTCTTGTTTTCACCTGTTAATTTCCTTTTAGAATAGTAAGAACTCAAATTTGTATACACAATGCTTTATTTTTTTCAGAGGTTCTAATAAGTGGACTGGTGTTCTCTGCTTAATTATATATGGGTAGTTAATATTTACTACATGCATTTCAGTCCAGATTCTCACATCTAATATTGGGACAACCAGATCTAAATTACTGATCCAGAAAAGGAATCAGAATTATTTAAAACTTTGCCATACAGCTACATATTAAGTAATCATTGGCACTCTCTGGTTCTCCCTAAAGCAAAAGCATCATCAGGTAAGTGGGCTTTGCCTAATTTTGCTACTCTATTAGCAACATTGTCTCTTTTTCAAAACCAATTTCTTAGGGGTTAAAAAAATTTGTAATAAAAGGTTGTAATAATATATCACTGTTCAGGGTACTCACCTAGAAGTTTATAAGTTGCTTATTTAAAATGTCTTGCCCATTCTATTTTTGCTTGTCTTGGGCCAATTTCCTTAGTATCAAAGAGGTGGTCTTTGTTGCCTTTGTTGGAATCCCACTGCTGCTGCCTTACTAGCTGTATAACATGGGCAAGTTATTATCCTTTTTCAGTCTCAGTTTCTGCACAATGGTAATAATTTTACCTATTCTTTGGGTTATTTTGAATATTAAAGTTAATATTTGTAAGACTTGAGAACAGTGCTTTTGGAGTGCTATTTATTTAACTTCTGTATCTTGCCTATTTTTTTGTGGGGGGGGGACTTTTTTTTTTATGTTAATCACCATACATTACATCATTAGTTTTTGATGTAGTGTTCCATGATTCATTGTTTGAGTATAACACCCAGTGCTCCATTCAGTACGTGCCCTCTTTAATACCCATCACCAGGTGAACACATCCCCCCAACCCCTTCCCCTCTAGAACCCTCAGTTTGTTTCTCAGAGTCCATAATCTCTCATGGTTTGTCTCCCCCTCCGATTTCGCCCCCTTCATTTTTCCCTTCCTGCTATCTTTTTTTTTTTAACATATCATGTATTATTTGTTTCAGAGGTTATTTAAATGTTAGTTAAGTAAAATAAAACAAAAAAGCACAAGATCACTGTATTAAAATATGTATGAGTTTAATCTCATTTGACTAAATGAAAGGAACTTAACTGTCATATTACACTAATAATTAGTGTGATTATTACTAGTTATATGATGAATTGGGAATGTTCAGTGTTTAATACATCTTTATATTCTTTCTATTTTATATTCCTAGCTTCATTTAAGTAAATATGAAGAGTAGATTTATGGGTTAGTGATTTGATCTTGCAGTTTGTCTTTTTCCCAGTTGGAACCTCTTTTTGGTACTTTTCAAAGAGGAAAGTAAAAATACTTGGATGGGTAGTGAGGGTAAAAAAAAAAACCCTGCAAGATTAGAGGAATCTAAACTATTTACCTGCATGAAAGCTAACACAGTATAGGCCCTGAGGAGGGGACAGGAAAACATTCTTCGGAAACTTGGCATCAGTTAAGATGAAGTTGCAAGCATTGTCTGCACCAGTTATTTAGAGAAGGCCCCTGCTTCCTTGCTAATGATAAATTTTATGTTAGTGATTTGGTTTGGCCACAGTACAATTTCTTGGTACATACTCTGAGGATCACATTAGCCAGGCAGTTGAGTTCTGCTACAATGTTTGGCCCTCAGATGTTTTGTAATTAAATGAATAATACTGCTAATGTAGCTGGAGTGCGAATTTATTACTTTCTATTAAGAGTTTGTATACTTATATATGTACATTGTGATTACTGGTAAAATGTGAATACTTTGGCCTTTAATTTTCTCCTAGAGATATCCCTAACATATATTGGCACAGTAATGTCATTATAGAACGGATTAAGCACAACAAACTTAGGACTTTATCAGGAAATATTTATATATTAAAAGGGATGATAGACCGGATTTCCATGAAGGAAGCAGGTAATGACTGTCATTATTATAAATTACTTTAAATGAAGCAGTTAACCATATTTCTAAGTGATATCTATTTTTTGTTCTTAATTAGGTGTTTTAAAATTATGAATCAATCAAAACAAAAAAATTAAAACAGAATTGACCACATTATGTAAAACTGTTATATGTGTTGACTATTTTTCTCTGATTTAATCACCCTTATTGACAGTTTAAATAAGTCCAGTGATTTTTAAAAATTCAAGTGAGATGTTGTTTTGTGAGGAATTGCTTTATAAGGTTATAGGTTTATAAGGTTATTACTCTCTAGTTTGTTGAACCTGCCCAGCACAACCCCAGTCCTGTATTATTCTAATTTTCTGCCTATGCCTTGTGCACAGTAATGTGGCTGAAGAAGAATATACCTGATTATTTTACTTTAAGTTTGTGATTACCAGCAACAAGTTGTTGTCTCTTGGTACCACTTGGCATCCTACCGCATTTCCCTATTGCATTCACTCTCCCATCCTCCTTGATAACTACTGCGCATTTTTACAAATTTTCAATACCTCCTTTTCTCCTCTCACAGGAGAGGTGCTTGGGGAGGGAGGGGAGCACTTGAGCAATAGAAACAATTAGAAGAGAACTTCACCATCACATCTACTAAGCTGCTTGCGTCTGTATCTGCTTTTGTTCTGAACTGTCCATGTTCCTGTGTGAGCCTATCCATTTGTACCCTACTTTCCATTTTCCCTCTTTCACTCAAGGATATCACTCCGGTAATTCTCCCTTATCCTGTCAAAACAGTTTTAAACCCTTTTAACCCCACTTATTTCAGCTACTGTTTACAGCAAAAACTACTCAGAAGATTCTAATTCCTTGAATTCTTCCCCATTTTTAAAAAATTCTCTTTAGTCATACCTTAAATTGCAATTCTTTACCAAACAGTCCTTATTAGAGTTACCAGGGGCCCCCACATTGCTAAATCTAGTATATGCTTATTGCAGTTAGTCCTACTTACCTCCTTGAAATACTTCTTTATTTGCCTTCTGGAACACCGTATTCAGATTTTCATGCTGTTTTACTCTCTATTCCTTCTTAGTTTATTTGCTTATTTTGCTCTTTCTTCTTTGCCTCTAAGTAATGGGGTAGACTGTGGCTCTTTATATACACTCAGTGATGTGCTGATTTCTTTTAGACTTTAACTTTCATCTATATGGTGACAAACGCTGGATTTCTATCTCTTACCAAAAAAACTCCTCAAGCCACTCAATTCATTTTCCATCTGCCCATTTGACATCTCCACTAGGATGTCTGCAGGCATCTCAAATTTGATATGTCTAAAACCTGGTCTTCTCCCTGAAATCTGCTTAGGTCGATCCCCCCTCTTTCCTTATTTCCAGTGGCTAGCCAGGATCCTTGGAGGCATCTTGAATCTTCAGTCTCTCTCACACCCACACTTAGTGGGTCAGTACATCCTATCGGCATTATCTCCATAATTTATCGGGAAGCCAGGCCTCTGCTGGCCTCTGCGGTCCACACCTCCCTTATCTTTCGTCTGAACCATTGCAGAATCCTAACTGGTCTCATTATTTCTTAACTTGTATTTCTATAGACTTCTCAAAATAGCAGCTAATACAGTCCCGTTAAAGTAAGTCAAATCCTGTGGCTCCCTTGCTCAGGGTCTTTCTATAGCTTCCCATCTCACCCGAAATAAAAGACTGGGTCCATAAAATGACCCCAGAGCCTTACCGTCTTCCGTGTTCCCCTACTGCCTCTATTCCCTTCTGAGTAGTTTCCTAGTACTAGCTTCTTTCACTCCACTCCAACTATACTAATTTTTACATCAGGCCAGGCATACTCTTCTTACCTCACAGCCTTTTATTTCGTTCCCTCTTCTTCTAGTGTTTTAATCCCTTATTGCCACATGGCTCTCTCCCTCATGTCCTTCAAAGCTTTACTCAAATAATGCTATTTCAGTGAGAACCTCTCTGACTGTCCTTTTTAAAAATGCTGCCTGCACCCCTCTTCCCTCCCCAGCATAAATACACTAGTATCCCTCTGCCCATTGACTGCATAATTTTTCTCCATAGCATTGATGACCATCTAACAAACAAGATGTTTATTTATTGGTTTGCTTTCTCTTTCACACTAAAAGGCAAGTTCCATGAAGGCAGGAATTTTTGTTCTGTTAACTCCTGAATCCTTAATATCTGTGGCAGTGCTTGGCACAAAGTGAGCAATAAGTATATATTTTTTCAATGATCTAATGAATCAATGACATGTCTTTAAAATTCTCGGCTTTTAGATAATTTTTGTTTGTTTATTGCTAAATAGGATATCCAAACTGTCTCATAAGGAAGTTTATGTTTGGCTTTCCAGACAAATGGAAAGAGCATATTGATAATTTTCTGGAACAATTAAGGTAAAGTACTTCTTAACTTTTAAAAAAGTAACTTTATTAAGGTATAATTTACATTTGATAAAATGCTGCACCCATTTTACATATAAAATTTGAGGGGCTTTTATAAAAATATCTGTCCATGTAACCAATGTAAATTGGTTTTAATTTCTTTTTGGGGGGGTGGGGAATGCTAGTTTTGAAGTTCTCTCTGGTTTTGGATTTTTATTTAGTTATTTATTTTTAAGATTTTATTTTATTTATTCATGAGAGACAGAGAGCGAGAAAAGCAGAGGGAGAAGCAGGCTCCCAAGGAGCAGGGATCCCGATGTGGGACTCGATCCCAGGACCCTGGGATCATGACCTGAGCTGAAGGCAGATGCTTAACCATCTGAGCCACCCAGGCGCCCTCTGGTTTTGGATTTTTAGAAAGCAGTAATACTTTACTAGAACTTCAGCAGTAATACTTTACTAGAACTTCTGTCATATGGAATAAATCTAAAAGGAAAATAACACTGTTGACATTTCAGGGAGCATCCTCATTCAGCCACCCTTTAAGAGGCATGTTGCTGTTAAACATGAGTGTAAAGTTCTTGATCTTTTTTCTTTCATTCATTTCTTCAGTAGTTATTATCAGTTGCTTAGCAGACACTGTGCTGGCACAGGGAAAGCAAAGAAAATTTGATTAATTCTTGCCATTAAAGGAACTCATAGAGGATACAGTGATATAAGTTAATCACAGTATAATTGTATAACTTATAATGCGGGGAGGGGGTGGTCTGGTAAAGAGCCAGATAGGAAGTGTTTTTATGGGCATACTGCCTCTATCAACTGTTCAACTCTGCCTTTGTAACGGAAGAGCAACCGTAGACAGTACTTAAATGAATGAATGCGGCGGTGTTTCAGTAAAATTTATTTCCAAAAACAGGCAACTGGCAGCATTTGTCCTGTAATTTTCTTACAGTATTAGCTTAAGTAGAAAATAAAAGAGCATAGAGTAGTAAACACTTACAAGGTTTTATTTGATTCTTTTGATTTAAGGTGTTGTCCTTCAGTTCTTTGTGGGGGAAGAGGTAGAAGTCATAAAGGCTTAAATAATGTAAGATTAAAGGTAATCTTTGCTGGGTGGGGGGAAGCTTTATCCGAGGGACTTTATTTGTATGTTTTGTTTTTGTTTTTTGAGAACAAATATTAGAGGAAAAATACTATACTTGTTTTTAGGGCTTGTGAAAAGAAAGAGGGAAAGGCCAGACAAAAACAGAAAACTGGAAGATTTGTCCCTGATATACGAAAATCATCAAAAAATAATGCAAGAGAAAACCAAACAGATGTCCTCCAAAGAGCCAGCACTACTTATGACGTTGATTGTTGTCATTTGGGTATGTTTGCTCTTTTTTTTTCTCGTGGTATGGTGGTAAATTCTTACATGAGCTCCACATTTATCTGTTTATATTATATTGAGTTTTTGACTTACACTGCCTTAAATTCTTATTTTTTATACTTGAAAAACTACAGTGCAGTCTGCTCATAGCATTCTGCTTACTTCTTTAAATATTACATTTTAGTTCATCAGAATCAAAAACACTAATAAACATGTTAATGAAAGATGATTGTTCTTTCAGTTTCCTAGACTTAAGTATTTAGGCTAACAACCTACCTTGGACCTATATTACAGATGCCTAAATTTTTATATTAAATTACATTTTTGTTAATAGACAAAACCAGTTTGCTTTCATGGAGGGAATGGCATGTTTTTTTGAATGACCATTGCTATAAAGGTAGCTGGCAGAACTGTTGTGTCAACTTTTTGCCAAAACTATAATCTGCCTCACATCCCACCCTACCTCCTGCTGGAAAAAAGTATGAACGTTAACTTACTACTCTTTCTAGATGACAGTTTTGAAAGTGAATTCTTTAATGTGGAAAGGCAGCTTATCTTCTATATAATAATTTATTGATATCTCCATCTTTGTACACATAGAAGTGAAAAATGGTAAGCGCAGTAGGTTGCCAGGAGCCACAGAATTAAACGTGTGCCATGGTAATTGCCAAAATAAACCACCATTAAGTCTCCCAGATGACCAAGTAAATAATACTTTTCAAAATGGAGGAGGAAATGACTTATCTAATCAGGTAAGCTTTTACTGTACACTGTGATAATGTAGAGTAGTGGTGTGATGCTACTGAAAAGGTTCGGGACCAAATCAAAAATTATGAATTCTGTTAAATATCAGCCTTTTGTTCATCTTGACAGTGTCTTGATATTTATTTTCTCTGTGTCTTGTTGGAAAAGTGCAGTCAATAATAACAGAAAGTTTAGCTCTTAGAGTGAGGCTTAAATAAAGTGTGTGCGTGTGTGTGTGCGCGCGCACTTGACATATCACAGGTATTAAATCAATAAAGGAAATATCTAACATACTGGATATCCACCTGGTGCTTCCAAAAGCTTAAACTCTGGCAAATGTTTCTGAATGCCTCCATTAATTAAATTTGTAGAACTAAAAGTACCTAGATATTTATATGCTTGATACATACTGTGAAAATACTTGAGGTCATGTTTATAGGCAGTAGTTATTAAAATAAAAAGCTGGGGCACCTGGGTGGCTCAGATAGTTAAGCGTCTGCCTTCAGCTCAGGTCATGATCCCAGGGTCCTGGGATTGAGCCCCGCATCGGACTCCCTGCCCTGCGGGGAGTCTGCTTCTCCCCCTCCCTCTGCTTCTCCCCCTGCTCATGCTCTCTCTCTCTCTCTCTGTATCTCTGTGTCTCGAATGAATAAATAAAAAAATCTTTAAAAAAATAAAATAAAAAGCTGTCTTTTTGTTTTAAAGGAATTAATTGGAAAGAAAGAATGTGAAAACTTGTCTTCAAAGAAACTTGGAAATTGTGAAAGAACAAATGAAACGATAATTAAAAGTCAGAAGCAAGGTAATATATCTTTATAGGTTTTATATTAAGCAGACAGCTCTTACTTGAAATGTTTTTAATATAATAATAGTACATATTATATTAAATATATAATAAAATTATATTAAATATATAAGTGGTCTCATAAATTTCCAAATCTAAAATGGTAAACCACGTATTTCAATGTTTATAAATGTTGGGGGGTTTTTTTTTAGAATACCTTTTTTTTCTTTAATTGAAGCATATACAGTGTTATTAGTTTCAGGTGTACAATAGGGTTTTGTTTTTCTATATAACATAATTTGCATAATAAAATAATCTGTTACCTTACATACCATATTTAATTGTAGGTTTGCCTTCCTTAATCTAGATACTAAATAATTTTTATTTATTTATTTTTTAAACTTTTTTTTTCTTAAGTAAACTATACACCCAACATGGGGCTCAAACTGACAACCCCGAGATCAAGAGTCACATGCTGTACCAACTGAGCCAGCCAGGCACCCCTAATTTTTTAATAACAAAACTATACATTATTTTAAATATGCTTTTTGGAATGTTTAAGGTGATATATCTTTATTGGTTTACATTGAAAAGAAATGTTTAAAGACTGAATTTTTTTATGAAATTAATGCCATCATTTAGCTATGTGTGTCGATTTTCAGTATGATTTCATTGAAATCCTGCATACCAGAATTTAAAGAGCCTTGTCTCTATACATTAGCAAGTTTAAAATTTCATATTGAGTTAAATCCATCAGCTTAGTAGCATTTTTATTTTATTTCTTTTTTTATTATGTTAATCACCATACATTACATCATTAGTTTTTGATGTAGTGATCCATGATTCATTGTTTGCGTATAACACCCAGTGCTCCATTCAGTACGTGCCCTCTTTAATACCCATCACCAGGCTAACCCATATCCCCTCCCCCCTCCCCTCTAGAACCCTCCGTTTGTTTCTCTCATGGTTCATCTCCCCCTCTCATTTCCCCCCTTCGTTTTTCCCTTCCTGCTATCTTTTTTTTTTTTTAACATATAATATATTATTTGTTTCAGAGGTACAGGTCTGTGATTCAACAGTCTTACACAATTCACAGCACTCACCATAGCATATACCCTCCCCAGTGTTCATCACCCAGCCACCCCATCCCTCCCACCCCCCACCATTCCAGCAACCCTCAGTTTGTTTAAGTGAAAGGCGATGAAAGTGAAGAACATTTATTAAGTGTTTAAAGAAGTAGAGAGGAAAAGCAATACTATTTAGATTGATATTTAGATATCAATATTTAGATCCTGATATTTAGACTATCAGGATCATGCAACTTAGGTTAAAGTATCCAGAATAGGATGAATTTTTATTCAGATTATTTAATAAAATGAAGAAAAATATTCAGAATAAAAGTATTTTGTTTAAAATTAGAAAGCTCAAAATTTTCAAAGTGCCAGTTGAACATTTGAATCAGATTTATGTGAGGAATTAAAAGAAAACACTTCCCTCAGGAAGACAGATGATTCCATTGAGAAATCTTGTAGAAATTTTCTGGATTACTTTTGATTAGTAACACTTCTCCGTGAATTATAATTTAGTGGCTTCTTTTCTCTCCAGCATCCAACTTTACTCATCAGTCTTTCATTTTATCATTCTTCTTGTAAAATGGTACATAATATGTGTAGGTTGTTGCAGTATTTCACTATGATGATTGGTGTGATGATTTATAATTTGTATATATTATTTATAATTGCAATTGGATAATTTATAATTAGAAGCTAAGTTAGTTTGGCTTCTGGTTTCTTAAGTTGCAAATTGGAGAAGTTCTCTCATTTTAATTTTCTTTCTTTAGTGACACAGTATAATAAAGATTCCCAAGTTCTGGTTTGATTGTTATCCCATGATGCTTCATGGAGTTTGGGCAACTCAGCAAAACTGTGTTTCCATTGCCACCATTAAGGATGATAATGGGGCCACACAATAGAGTTCCTTGTTCCCCTAACTAGGATAGCTTGCATTTCATGTAAGGAATTACATACCTAGTAAGGTTTTAGCAACCCTAGTGGTTTTCTTATGTCACCTAAATATTTTATCTCCAAAGAGTTGATTTAACAAATATTTATTTATCATTTACTGCATATTTGAAAGGCTCTGTACTAACTCCAACAACAAAAACAAAAAAATTCAAAAATGAAGACAAAATTCTTACTATTAAAGATTTTTTTGCAGTCTAGTTCAAAGATAAGACAAGTTTGAGTTTATAATGCAGGGCACATTGTCAAACATGGTATTATTTAAAAGTAATGGGCGCCTGGGTGGCTCAGTCGTTATGTGTCTGCCTTTGGCTCAGGTCATGATCCCAGGGTTCTGGGATCGAGCCTCGCATCGGGCTCCCTGCTCCGCGGGAAGCCTGCTTCTCCCTCTCCCACGCCCCCTGCTTGTGTTCCCTCTCTGGCTGTCTCTCTGTCAAATAAATAAATAAAATCTTTAAAAAAAAAATAAAAATAAAAGTAATCTGGAAATTTCAAGGAGAACTTCCAGTCAGTTGAGGGAATCAGAACAAAGTGTGTGGATGAGGCAGATTAGAGAATAGAATTAAAGCAAGTAGTGAAGGGCACCTGGGTGGCTCAGTCGTTAAGCATCTGCCTTTGGCTCCAGTCATGATCCCAGGGTCCTGGGATCAAGCCCCGCATTGGGCTCCCAGCTCTGGTATATGTGCTGCCGAAACGAGCACTGGGCTCCTAGCTCTGGGAACCTGTTTCTCCTACTCCCCCTGCTTGTGTTCCCTCTCTGGCTGTCTCTCTCTCTGTCAAATAAATAAAATCTTTAAAAATAAATAAATAAAGCAAGTAGTGATTTGGTTTGTGAGTGAAGAAAACTTTCCAAGTAGAATGATATTAGTGAAAGTTGAGAATCAAGAAAATTGGGAAAAATAGTGGTATACTAGGCATAGAATATGGTTCAGATTGAGTACAGTGAGATTAGAACTACATTGAAGGCCAGACAGAGGACTTTTATCTGTACACTAAGTAGACTGTAAGAAGTCATGGACCGGTTGATATAAAAAATATGTTTACAATTGAAGGGGCAGTAATCTGAACAGACTGGTACTTCAGGAAGAGTAATAGTGACAGTAATGTGTAGAGTGGAGTCTATGGGGAAAAAATATATTTTAGAAAAAAATTTTGTGCTTTATTGTGTTTGTAGCTAATTTGAGATTTTGATGTTTGGTTTTGTCTTATGAAATTAAAGAGAGAACTGAAGAATCGAATGTATCCATTGACATTCTAACCTCAAGACAACTGTTTTTCTCAGATGAAGAAAGAAAACGTCTGGCTCCTAATCAAAAGGAAGCTTATATTTTAGTGACACCACTTAAGTCTAAAAAAGTGATAGAACAAAAATGCATGAAGTATAATCTGTCCTGTGACACCATTAAAGCAGTAACAGATTTTGCAGTGCCAAAGCATCAAAAAGAAAGTAAATCAGACTTAAATGGAACTGCACATATGATCAGTAAGCCCACAAAGACCTTCCAAAATGCATTTGAGTATAGTGTGGATCATAAAAATAAAAACAAGGAAGATTGCAGTCAGTGTGATTTACTCACAGTCAACCAGAAAATCAAAATATCTAGTCCTAAAAAGGACCAAACAGTCACCTCTGACTTTAAGAAAAATACAAGGTTGTTTCCAAAATTGAAGAAAATCAAAAACGCATCTATGTCATTTTATGAGCATCAGTCCTCATCAGATTTGTCTAGTGAAGAGAGCGAAACAGAAAAGGGAATTGGAAAGAAAGCTGAAATTGCTAAGAAAACCAGAGCAAGGAATACCAAAGAAATAGTGGTTCACCCGAGGAAAAGCACAAGAACCACCACAAGGAAAATCCCAGTGATTTCTGAATCTGAAACTGAAGAAAGTGAAAGTGAATTTTATATCAAACAAAAGAAAGCTAGATATTCTGCTAAAGAAAATCTTCAGAAATCTTGTATTAGGAATGAGTCTCCAATTATTGAGGCGATGGGATCTAATGAGACAAATAGGCATTCCTTTGAAAATTTTCCTGGTACAATTCAGGATGAAGAATGGAATGAGAAGGAATTACAGAAACTTCATTGGTAAGTCGTTATATTTGACTCTGAAATATCTAGAGTGGCCACAAAACAGTTGGAAGACCTAAAAATTCCAATAAAGAGCTGATATAGTGACCTCTAATCATTAATATGGAAGATATCCAAAAACACGTGGAGAGAAATTTATACAAAGAATGGAGGGAGAATACAGATAACTTCCAACTAGGTACTAGGTACTAACTAGATAACTTTCTACTAGGTACTACAGCTTGCATATAAGCAAAAGAAAAGTTAATCTTCCTTTCCTTCCCATTTAATCTGTCAAGACAGCTACCCTCCCCCTCAAGAAAAGGGTATCTATGTGACGGGGTGGATGTGTTATTTAATTTGATTGTGGTTGTCATTTCACACTGAACATGTATATCAAGTGATCCCATGTGCACTTTATACAATTTTGACAATTATACCTCAATTAAGGTAGGGAAAAATATTTTAACAGAGAAATGCTCCTGTCTCAGATCATCATATTTTAAGAAATATTTTATAGTTACATTTACTATTACAAAACCTTAAAGCTGAATTCAGACCTGCAGATTATTTAATATGGTCTTTTCCCCTGCATTTGCAGAGTAGAAATAGCCTCAAAAATTAGGTGACCCATCCAAGGTTTCATGGTCAGTGCCGCTAATAAACCAAGTCTGACAAGAACTGGGTTTAGCTGCATAGACTTGACAAGCAGTTTGAGTAGTGCAGTAGCATTGGAAGCTAGAGCGTACTTGAGCAGTGGGGAGTGAATGAGAGAGTGAAGACAACCTAGGTTGATAACACAAGAAATTGGCAGTGATAGGGAACAAAAAAATGGATAGGGAATAGAAGAGTGTGAAGATAAGGGAAAATGTATGTTTGGTTGCTTATTTGTAAGAGGACTCAGCCAGAGTATGGTGGTGTGCTGATGGGAATGATCTAATAGAAATAAAGGAAGATGTGATTGATAAGAGAATATAGAAACATACCACAATCAGTGAGTCATTTGCTTGAGTGCTCCCTAACCTTAATAACATTTAGAATTGATTTTCAGATCTACCTTGAAACACTTGAAATCGCTGTGCCACTATGTTTCTTCTCATTCATTTTCCTAAATGTTCCTTCTCTGTCTTATTTTCAGGCAGAGAATTTTCCTTCTCCAAAGTTCTTGGTTTTGCTGATTTCTTGCTGTGATAATGTAGTCTTCAGTGATCTTTTCCTTCCATAGTTCTAACTTTACTCTTTGAACAGGGGTTCCCAGCTCTGTATCCCTAGTCCTGAGTTCTCGTATTTAGATATGTATTTCCCGTGGCTCAGTCGGTTACACGTCTGCTTTTGGTTCAGGTCATGATTCCGGGGTCCTCCTTCTCTTTCTCCCTCTGCCCCTCCCCCTACTCATGTTCTCTTTCTCTCTCTCATAAATAAAACCTTTAAAAAAAGATTTGTATTTCCTTTTGCCTATTGGGCATCTTTCCATAAATCTCACTTGCAAGAGATTCTAACTTAATATGTCAAAAACTAAACTTATTTTCCCCTGCCAATCTACTTGGCCTGACATTCCTGATTCTGAAAATGTAATACTTCCAGTCAACTAGGGTTAAACTTTATCATTATTTTTTTTTTAAAGATTTTATTTATTTATTTGAGAGAGAGAGAATGAGAGATAGAAAGCACGAGAGAGAAGAGGGTCAGAGGGAGAAGCAGACTCCCTGCTGAGCAGGGAGCCCGATGTGGGACTCGATCCCGGGACTCCAGGATCATGACCTGAGCCGAAGGCAGACGCTTAACCATCTGAGCCACCCAGGCGCCCTAAACTTTATCATTATTGATTTTTGTTTTTAAATCAAAGTAGTTCTCAAGGAACTATAGATTTTTCCGTAGGATCACTCCATCTGCACCCTTTCTCTTCACACCACTCTTTTTCAGACTTCTAATGCCTGCCTGAACTATGGAAGTAGCCTTGTATTTACTTTGTTTGCATATGTGTAATCTGTTTTATGTATCTCCAGATTAATTTTAATGTGTAATTGTACTTCTAACATCAGAAACCTTCCCTGCATTCTTACCAATCTTCAAATTATATAGAGATCCTTCTGCCTTGCATTGACAGCATACAATACTTTTACTTTATCTTTTCCAGCTGTATCTCCCATCATTTTGTTGTAGTAAAGGTTTTCAACCTTTACTGTATATCCATATCATCTACGATTATTTTAATGCCTGAAATTAAGATTCTAGTTCCCAATAAGACAAGGAAAGCAAATTCTAGTCTTTTTTTCTGTGCAGCTATGAACAGAATACATGGAACAGCTGTTTGTTGACTCAGGAAATGTAAATAGTAGGGGTCCCTGGGTGGCTCAGTTGTTAAGCGTCTGCCTTTGGCTCAGGTCATGATCCCAGGGTCCTGGGATCGAGTCCCGCATCGCGCTCCCTGCTCAGCCGGGAGCCTGCTTCTCCCTCTCCCACTCCCCCTGCTTGTGTTCCCTCTCTTGCTGTGTCTCTTTCGGTCAAAATAAATAA
This sequence comes from Eumetopias jubatus, assembly GCF_037043125.1. Taxonomy (NCBI): domain Eukaryota; kingdom Metazoa; phylum Chordata; class Mammalia; order Carnivora; family Otariidae; genus Eumetopias; species Eumetopias jubatus. The sequence continues at coordinate 52,505,273 of NW_028274813.1, forward strand.
ATAAATCTTTAAAAAAAAAAAAAAAGGAAGGTAAATAGTAGCAGGCGGATTGGGAAAGACCAGAATTTTAAGTGAAATGAAGTGGGGGCATATTTCTAGTTTTCTCTCTGGTGTTCCTTAACCTAGATTAAGGCCACTTAAAACTTAGAAGTGGGCACTGAGGCATGACTAAGAGTTCAAAGAAAAGCCCTCCACTTCTGGCTTGGGGAGAAGGAAAGGGGACGATTAACACTCAGAAACAGTAGAAGTCCCTCAATTTTCTTTCTTTTCTCCTTTCTTTTACGTCACAGTCTCCATGTAATCCTGCAAGGGTGAAAATCACAGCAGCTTGTGGAGCCCACATGTACCTAAAACTCTGAAAGTAGGAAACCTTCTTCCAATTACATATAGGTCTCAAAAGGGGAGGGCAACTGGAGTGCTTGCATGTCTCAGTTTAAGTGTCTGCCTTCAGCTTAGGTCATGGTCTCAGGGTCCTGGGATCTAGCCCTGTGTCAGGCTCCCACTCAGTGAGGAGTCTGCTTCTCCCTCTCACTCTGCCCCTTCTTCCCACCCCAGCCCCATGCTCTATCTCTCTCAAATAAGTAAAATCTTTAAAAAAAAAAAAAAAAAAGGGCAACCTGTGTTTGTGTTGCATTTTTCTTTTTCTGTCCTTTGTGCTTGGCACTGCAGAAAGATACAGCTCTATGAAGTGTACTGCAGAGCTGGGTAACTAAAACCCTAGGTTTCTTCCAGAGAACCCAAAACAGGAACCCTGGGGAACTAAAAATTGCAAAGGGAGGAGGAGCTAGGGAAAGCAACCCTATATAAAGTTGTTGATAAACTTTTGGGCTCACCCCTGAGTTGCACATGTGAGGATTTGATCCTAAATAGCATACCCAAGACTGACAACTGAACTAAGAGGTAGACTGCCACCCAGTTTCTAAGCCAGCCAGCCACTCAGTGTCCCCCACACAGGATTATTATAATAGCACTGCAAAGCTTTAAAAATAGGACATACTAAAATTACAACCACGAAAGACTGATTGGAATTAATAGCTCAGGTTACAACCAGATTGACTGCCTGCTAAAACAAAAACATAAGCATTCTCCATAGATAAACATGACCAAGAGTTTTACAGTATTTCAAAATGCCTAGGAAATAGTCCAGAATTATTCAGTATATGAAGAAAGAGGAAAATTTTCAACTCACGAAAAAAAATGCTAATGCTGAGATGATACAGCTGTTGTAATTATCTGACAAGACTGTGAAGCAGGTATATTAAAATGCTCCAGGAGCCTTTCCGAAGAGCTGACAAGATGGCCGAAGTGGAGCAGAAGAAGCGCACTTTCTGCAAGTTCAGCTACTGCGGCACGGACCTGGACCAGCTGTCGGACAGTCCAGGAGCCCCTGATGCAGCGGTACAGCGCCCAGCAGCAGCGGAAGCTGAACCGTGGTTTTTAGAGGAGGGCACACTCACTGCTGGAGCGCCTGCGGAAGGCCAAGAAGGAAACTCTCCCCATGGCCTAGCACAAGGTGGTTAAGGAGCACCTGCGGGACATGATCATAATGCCCAAGAGGGTGGGCAGCCTGGTGATACCTACAAGGACAAGACCTTCAACCAGATGGAAATCAAGCCCGAGATGATTGGACGCACCTGGGCCAGTTCTTCACCACCTACAGGATGGTGAAGCACTGCAGGCCGAGCATCCCGGCCACCCACTCCTCCCACTTCATCCCTCTCAAGTAGCTTATTCGGCCAATAAAGGCAGACTTTTAGTCAAAAATTTATTTATCTATTTATTTATTTAGATTTTATTTATTTGACAGAAAGACAGCGAGAGAGGGAACACAAGCAGGGGGAGTGGGAGAGGGAGAAGCAGACTCTCCGCAGAGCAGGGAGCCCGATGCGGGGCTTGATCCCAGGACCCTGGGGTCATGACGGGAGCCGAAGGCAGACACTTAATGACTGATCCACCGAGGCGCCCCTTAGTCAAAAATTTAAAACTCCAGGAACTAAAAGCAAACATTCTTGAAAAGAACAGAAATTTAGAAAATCTCAGAAGACAAAAAGAAGGATCAAATGAAAATTTTAGAACTGGGAAATAGAATAATCAAAAAACTTACTAGATAGGCTCAATAACAGAATGGAAATGAGAAAGGAAGGAGGCAGTCAATATCAGAAATGAAGGAATAACGAGAAATGGTAACTATCTGGATAAATACAACAGACTTTTCTTGAGTTCTTTAAAGTGTTTAATGGTTCATAGCAAATGTTACATTTTAAGTTGGAGTTTTGAGTATATGTAAATTTAATACATAAAACAACTACAAGATAAAGAGGAAGGACGAAGGGACTTATGATGGTAAATTTTCTTTTCTACTTGAAGCAGTAAAATATTGATTCTAAGTAGACTATTAAGTACTGTAGTAATTCCTAGAGCAACTACTAAGAAACTAGACAGAGGTATTTTCAAATATATAATAGATAAAATACTAAAATTTAACCCAAAAGAAGAAAGAAAAGGAGAAATCGAGAAGTAGAAAACAGAACAAAGCAGAAAGCAAATAAAATGGCCTAAATCCAAACGTAATTACATTATGTTAGTGGTCTGAATGTACCATTTAGGACAGAGTGTCAGAATGAATTTAAAAACGTCCCCGCTATAGTGCCATGTAAGAGAACATCAAATGTGAATAGGTAAGTTATAAGTAGAAGGATAGAAAAATACCATGGAAACTCATAACTGAAGTGGGTGTACTAAAACCTGTCAAAGATTTTAGTACCAAGAAAATTATCAAGGATAAAAGAAATGTCAGTTCACCAGGAAGACAACAATCTTAGATGTATATACACCTAACAAAAAAACCCCTCAAAATACATGAATCAAAATCAGAGAACTAAAAGGAAATGACTGAACTGAAAAGCTAGGTAAAACCACATTTGGAAACTTCAATGCTTTTCTCTTGTAATTGACTAGTAGACAGAAAATTAGCAAGGCTGTAGAAGAACTGAACAACACCATCAACCAACTAGCTAATCAACATTTGTAGAACAGTCCACCCAACAATAGGGGAAAAAATACATTCTTTTCCTAGGGTAGGTGGATCATTCACCAGATAGCATGTTGACTAGGTCATAAAAACAACAAATTTAAAATAACTGAAGTCATGCATAGGGTGTTTGTTCTTGCATCATAGTTGAATTAAACCACAAATCAATAAAAGAAAGCTAACAGGAACATTTCCAAGCAGTCGAAAGTTAAATAACACACTTGTGAATAATCCATGGGTCAAAGAGGAAGAAGTCTTGGGAGAAAAGATACTGAACTGAACAGAAATGAAAATATGTCAAAATTTGTGGTGTGAGCACAGAAGTTCACAAACAGCTTTATGGGGTGGTTTTATAGAGCTCATCTCTGTTGATTTCTGTGGAACTTTCTACATAAATAAATCATGGTACACTGTTAGAATAAATGGACTACTGAGTAATGAAAAGTAAGAACTATTGATATATGTAACAACCTGAATGAATTTCAAAGGCAGTATGCTGAGTGAAAAAAAAAAGCCAGTTCAAAAGGTTACATACTGTATAATTCCATTTCCAGAATTCCATTCTGGAAAGAAAAAACTAAGAAAACAGATCAATGATTGCCAGTGGTTGTAGTGATGGACAACAAAGAGGAAGCACTAGGAATTTTTTCAGTGTAATGGAACTGTTATGTATCCTAATTGTGATCATGGTTATACAAATCTTTATATTCAT